>NC_047526.1:26109232-26275150 GCF_902827115.2 Pseudochaenichthys georgianus
TTCCTATCATTCTCATCATTCTAGAGAATTCGAACGGCACTTATCATGGCTGCCACTGAGGGACTTCCGGGTCATTTCACTCCTTTAGGAAGGTTCCTAAGCTAAATGGACTATTCGACTTCAGCCCTAGTGTTTATATATATCTATGACCCTACTCGCTTGCGTCGTTTCCCTGCGTTTAGTCCTATGGTTTAGTCCCTCCCACCAGGGAAGCATGGAGGGACGCAAGGAAACCACGAGAAGCAGGGAAATGAGGCTGCAGTCGGATAGTTTAAAAATCAGCTCCTAAGTTCTAACCCTATCGTCTATTCCTTGACCTCTGAGTGAAACGTCACGGGGTTAAGGGATAGTGGATAGGAGAATTCAAAAGGACTTAGGAGAAGAGACTGCGGTACTTTAGAGAATCCGAATGCACTTTCACTATCCGACGTGTTTATGATGCGCCAGCGGACGTCATGATGTGCGTCTGCTGCTGTGGGGGAAACTATGGAAACTACAGTTTTCTATACAGCGGACTACAACATGGATGTTTAATAAGAACGAGGGACTACTGTAAACTCATCTAGAGACTCTGCACCGTGCTCTGATGCTGCTGCTTTGCTTTATGAACGTGGACAACAGAGAAACATATTCTTCATGACCAAAGTTGGAATTGAAATAAAAAAGGAAAGTGAAACTTATGCTCGTCACCCTCTCCCTCCGGTCCACATTAATACAAATGATCCCAATACGTATGATTGTATGAACTAAAGATCTTAAAATCAATACAGATGTATTTATTATAAACGTTAGTCCTTATCATCTATCACTGTGTATATCACCATTCAAACATCTTTTAAAAGTTGAACAAACTCCACAGCTCAGTAAAGACTGTGAAATGTTGACTTTATTTGATAATTTCAGTAAAAACTAACGTTCATATTTCTCTTTTGATTATAATACTGATGAACGTTCAAAACAAAGCACTTTGGCAACTTACCACCTACGTTTTAAAATGCTTAATAAGCACCGTAACTTTCATGATATCATTTCTCGGTCATAATCGGTTGTTTCCGTGAACGGCCGACTGTTGAGTGACGGCAAATGCTGCGGCTGCAAGGCATTGTGGGGCAGCATTTTCGCTTCTCCTGTCGGTTAGGGAGGTCCAGTGGTTCCTAAGCTAAAGGAGGTTATAAAGGAAGTTTGAAACCTCCTTTCCTATCATTCTCATCATTCTAGAGAATTCGAACGGCACTTATCATGGCTGCCACTGAGGGACTTCCGGGTCATTTCACTCCTTTAGGAAGGTTCCTAAGCTAAATGGACTATTCGACTTCAGCCCTAGTGTTTATATATATCTATGACCCTACTCGCTTGCGTCGTTTCCCTGCGTTTAGTCCTATGGTTTAGTCCCTCCCACCAGGGAAGCATGGAGGGACGCAAGGAAACCACGAGAAGCAGGGAAATGAGGCTGCAGTCGGATAGTTTAAAAATCAGCTCCTAAGTTCTAACCCTATCGTCTATTCCTTGACCTCTGAGTGAAACGTCACGGGGTTAAGGGATAGTAGATAGGAGAATTCAAAAGGACTTAGGAGAAGAGACTGCGGTACTTTAGAGAATCCGAATGCACTTTCACTATCCGACGTGTTTATGATGCGCCAGCGGACGTCATTGTGTGCGTCTGCTGCTGTGGGGAAACTATGGAAACCACAGTTTTCTATACAGCGGACTACAACATGGATGTTTAATAAGACCGGGGGACTACTGTAAACTCATCTAGAGACTCTGCTCCGTGCTCTGGTGCTGCTGCTTTGCTTTATGAACGTGGACAACAGAGAAACATATTCTTCAGGACCAAAGTTGGAATTGAAATAAAAAAGGAAAGTGAAACTTATGCTCGTCACCCTCTCTCTCCGGTCCACATTAATACAAATGATCCCAATACGTATGATTGTATGAACTAAAGATCTTAAAATCAATACAGATGTATTTATTATAACGTTAGTCCTTAACATCTATCACTGTGTATATCACCATTCAAACATCTTTTAAAAGTTGAACAAACCCCACACAGCTCAGTAAAGACTGAAATGTTGACTTTATTTGATAATTTCAGTGAAAACTAACGTTCATATTTCTCTTTGATTATAATACTGATGAACGTTCAAAACAAAGCACTTTGGCAACTTACCACCTATGTTTTAAAATGCTTAATAAGCACCGTAACTTTCATGATATAATTTCTCGGTCATAATCGGTTGTTTCCGTGAACGGCCGACTGTTGAGTGACGGCAAATGCTGCGGCTGCAAGGCATTGTGGGGCAGCATTTTCGCTTCTCCTGTCGGTTAGGGAGGTCCAGTGGTTCCTAAGCTAAAGGAGGTTATAAAGGAAGTTTGAAACCTCCTTTCCTATCATTCTCATCATTCTAGAGAATTCGAACGGCACTTATCATGGCTGCCACTGAGGGACTTCCGGGTCATTTCACTCCTTTAGGAAGGTTCCTAAGCTAAATGGACTATTCGACTTCAGCCTGAGTTTCAAGAGCAATGGGACGTCCTTTCCATAGATATATATAAACACTAGATGACTCACCCGCGCTGCTGGCCAATTGAGACCGACGTTGCCACTTGGCCGCCATCTTGCTACAGGCAGTTCTCTCATTCATAACATTATGGTTTACTATTTAAATAACCATAGCTTGCTCAATTTTCAACCAATTTTCAAACGGTTTGGTTTTTTATAAACATCAAAGATGTAGTTATGATACTGCATACTTATAATCATGGACTTTCATATGAAAATAACATTAATCAGATAAAGCAATAGCTATACACACACACACAAGGTATTTATATTAAATATTTGCCGGTGTATATATTTCCATTTATTTTATTATATTGTTAATATTTCAAATAAATTATAAAATTAAAATACATTTATATTTTATATATAAAAATCGGTCTCATGTTACCACTCTGTAAGCCAAGAGTTGTTAATTTAGCAATGCCTTAGCTTTAAGAACAGGGACACAACTAATGACAATAGCATATGTTGGTATATTATTTAGATATTCACACCTTTATCAGAAGAACCAAACCAACATAAAATGTGCTCACAGACAGGCCAGTTCTGTCTAATTTATCACAATTATTTTTGACATGAGATCTTCATATCATCCTAGTTTTGTATGTAGTTTCTAGATTTGTAAACAAATCCAGAACCTTTGAAATATGTTATTGAAAAAAGACCAAGAATAATATAAATGCATTTCCAAACATTCGGACTACCTATGCTGCAAATGTATTATCTTTTCAATTTACACACGGCATCTATTGCACGTCTGTCCGTCCTGGGAGAGGGATCCCTCCTCTGTTGCTCTCCCTGAGGTTTCTCCCATTTTTTCCCTTTAAACTGGGTTTTCTTCTGAAGTTTTTCCTTGTACGATGTGAGGGTCTAAGGACAGAGGGTGTCGTATTGTCATACTGATATTCTGTACACACTGTGAAGTCCACTGAGACAAATGTAACATTCGTGATATTCAATCAATCAATCAATCAATGTTTATTTATATAGCCCAATATCACAAATGTTACATTTGTCTCAGTGGTCTTCACAGTGTGTACAGAATATCAGTATGACAATACGACACCCTCTGTCCTTAGACCCTCACATCGTACAAGGAAAAACTTCCAAAGAAAACCCAGTTTAAAGGGAAAAATGGGAGAAACCTCAGGGAGAGCAACAGAGGAGGGATCCCTCTCCCAGGACGGACAGACGTGCAATAGATGCCGTGTGTAAATTGAAAAGATAATACATTTGCAACATAGGTAGTCCAAATGTTTGGAAATGCATGTGTGTATAATAGGAAGATGAATCCACGAGGATATCCATCCAGGACCTATGATCCAGGACCACAGCCACGACTCAAGATCCAGCGCTCGCGATCCAGGACACAGGACCGCAGGATCATCCATGACTCCGGATCCCAGCGTATATAGACACCAAAAAGAAAGACATTTGGGGAAGCTGGGTTAATCGGAACATGAGTGTACACGGGTATAGACAGAGAGAAGGAAGAAGTAAGATGTCCCCCGACAAACTAAGCCTATATCAGCAAAACTAGGGGCTGAATCTAATCAGCCCTAACTATAAGCTTTATCAAAAAGGAAGGTCTTAAGCGCACTCTTAAAAACGGATAGGGTGTCTGCCGCCCGAACACAAACTGGAAGCTGATTCCACAAATGTGGAGCTTGATAAGAAAAGGCTCTGGCTCCCATTGTACTTTTAAAGATTCTAGGAACAACCAACAACCCTGCATTCTTGGAACGCAATGCCCTAGTAGGACAGTAGGGTATAATGAGTTCTTTAAGGTAAGATGGCGCCTGCCCATTAAGGGCTTTGTAGGCGAGAAGAAGAATTTTAAATTCTATCCTGTGTTCTATAGGGAGCCAGT
The DNA here is from genome assembly GCF_902827115.2 of Pseudochaenichthys georgianus. NCBI lineage: Eukaryota > Metazoa > Chordata > Actinopteri > Perciformes > Channichthyidae > Pseudochaenichthys > Pseudochaenichthys georgianus. The sequence goes on from NC_047526.1 coordinate 26,113,666, forward strand.
GTAAGGCAGCCAGAACAGGAGTAATGTGGTCCCTTTTCCTAACTCTGGTTAGTACACGAGCCGCAGCATTTTGAATCAGCTGAAGCGACTTGATTGACTTCTTGGTACTCCCTGATAATAAAGAGTTACAATAATCCAGCCTAGAAGTAACAAATGCATGGACTAGTTTCTCTGCATCGTTTTGAGGCAAGATATGCCTGATTTTTGCAATGTTACGTAGATGGAAGTAGGCGGTCCTTGAAATTGATTTTATGTGGGCGTTAAAGGATAAATCCTGATCAAATATAACACCAAGATTCCTTACAGTCTCACTGGAGGCCAAATTAATGCCATCCATAGTTAGTATGTCTTTAGATAATTTGTTTCGTAGATTCTTCGGGCCAAGTACAATAACTTCAGTTTTGGTCGTGTTTAACGTCAAAAAGTTTAAGGTCATCCACGTTTTTAAGTCCTTAAGGCAGTCTTGAATTTTATTTAGATGATTAATTTCATCAGGCTTGATTGATAATATAGTTGAGTATCATCCGCATAACAATGAAAGTTTACAGAATGATTCCTTATAATATTGCCTAACGGAAGCATATATAATGTGAACAAAATAGGTCCGAGCACTGAGCCCTGTGGCACTCCATGGCTAACTTTGGTTTGCGTGGAAGATTCATCGTTAACACGTACAAACTGAGAGCGTTCAGATAGATAGGACCTAAACCAGCCTAAAGCAGTTCCCTGTATGCCAACTAAGTGCTCTAGTCTTTGCAATAGGATATCATGGTCGATAGTATCAAATGCAGCACTAAGATCGAGCAAAACAAGAATAGAGACAAGTCCCTTGTCTGAGGCTATTAGAATATCATTTGTGACTTTAACCAGAGCTGTCTCTGTGCTATGATGTGTTCTAAAGCCAGACTGAAAATCTTCAAATAAATCATTGTTTTTTAAGTAATCACACAACTGTTTTGCGACCGCTTTCTCAAGAATTTTTGAGAGGAACGGAAGATTAGAAATAGGTCTATAGTTGGCTAAAACCTCTGGATCGAGGTTGTGCTTTTTAAGAAGCGGTTTTATCACTGCTACTTTGAATGATTGTGGAACATAGCCTGATAATAAAGACATATTCATAATATTTAATAAAGAAGTGCTAATTAATGGAAAAACTTCCTTCAACAGCTTAGTTGGAATTGGGTCTAACATACACGTTGATGGTTTAGAAGAGAGAATCATTGAATGTAATTGTTCAAGGTTAATGGCTGAAAAGCATTCTAGTTTACTATCTAGTGTAATATTAGAACTATATTGGGCTATATGACTAAACATTGATTGATCGATTGATTGAACTCAGGACCAAGCTTAACCTTCTCCCTTCCAACCGGACCTAACCACTTATCACCACCACCAGTGTCTAGACCCAGGGGGGGGTTCATCGGAAACGGTTCTTCCCTTCCCGATTGATATCCTACAAAAACCTGGGCCTAATCGCCAAAACAACATTTCATTCATTTGTGATGAACTGTCATCATTATGTTTCATTGATATAATGTGACCGATAATAAATATGTATTCCATACATCATGTCTCTCCTGATTGAATTATCGTAAGATAAAATGTACAACCACTTTTTAAATCAGAAAATGAGGCTCATTGAGACAGACCGGATTCCAGTTTGGGTTTTAACATCCCGTCTCCATCGAGTGAATTCCTCTGGATTTATTCGCTACTCTGCGGCGGATGAGTACTCCGCCACAGGTCTGCAGAACACACGACTCCCTGAATGCATCCTCACACAACATGCAGGAGCAATCACAGGATTAAACTATTTACATGAAAGGAAATGGAAGTGGGAGACACAAACCTTCACAAAAGTCCTTTTTTTTTTAATACCAAACAGCATAGAAATCTATTGAGGTAAACAAACCGACATCTTACACAGCCAAGGTAACAATTAGTTCCCTGCCTTCCTGACTACTGCAACACTACAAGGCCTACAGAGCCGGACTGTGGCCGAGCTGGGGGGGGGGGCGACTGAGGGAAGGTCCTTTGGGTCAGTAGGTTGTGTGCGTGTGTCTATGTCTGTGTGTGAGTGTGTCTCTCTGTGTCTGTGTCTATGTCTGTGTGTATGTCTGTCTGTCTGTCTGTCTGTATTTAAAATTTTAAGTTGTGTACATTTCTAATATGTTAAAAAGTTAAATGTATCTTACCAAGTGGTGGCCCTGAGTCCCCTGCAGTTTTGGTTGCAGAAAGGACTGCTCCACCCCCAGACAAAATGCCACACCCATATAATTCCCTAATTGTATTGGACAACAGCATGTCAGGTGACATTTTGTATATTTATAAAAATATATATATATGTAGAGGGCCAGTGTGAGATCGAAAAAAGTGGTTTGTTGCCTGAGGGCAACACTACGCCATAGATAGAGGGTTAAATACAATTTTAAAATACTTGTACTTTCATTTTATGCAACTGTGTACTACACTTCTACTCCACTAAAGTTCGCCACTCTGCTGTTCCGTAGCGCTGCTCCCCCTCCCTCCGGTTGAAATTATGAATATATGGCGTATAGTACTCAGATAACACGGCAGGGTCTGTTACAGTTTGTTTTCATCTGATTTCAAATAAACAAAGTCTTAGCTTTCCGAATATTAAACTTGTTTCTGTAAATTCAGATGATAAATATAGCTTTGAAGCTTGTAACGGCATAATTACAAGCGGAGAACGGAGTAACTTAACGTCACAGCAGGCATAACAACAGCCGGTGTTTCTCGTGAGTGTTTTCCCCGGGAAATAAACACAATACACACAAACGCAAAAATACACAAGCACACACATACACACACACTCGCGAGCTTCCCCCAGACCAGTACAAACGAAAATATGTTTCCTCCGTTAGAAAGCTATATCCTCTTTCCAACAGTATATAGAACTCAAAATGTGTCTTCGGGTCAATGCGACTGATTTCGATGGAGCAAGTTTAGGCACGAACTACCAGTAGAAATACATTGCTTTTAAAATCATTTTGTGTGACATGAAACACCACAGGAGGCGACTGACATAGGTAAGCTCCTCTGAAATTATTGTCACCTGCATAAGCAATTATCCCACATAGAGTTCGCTAACGTTACTAGTTTAAACAAACGTAACATGCAACGTTAGCCTAAGCCAAAATGCTCTACTACGGCTTACCTTTCATGTGGCTCGTCAGCGCAAACTCTCCCATCGAGAACAACTGCATTTCTTTTTGGCAACCTTTGCATGGTTTATAGAGAGGCGAAGTCCCTCCCTTTCCGTGAGCCTCCATGGGACCCCGGAAGCGTAAAATTATACATTGAAGTCAATGGAGAGAGAAAGGTTATCTTTTGATCCCGTTTGAATTGTGCCACGAATGACACATATGATGTTTGTCAATTTAAAAGAATATTTTGCAAGTCAAAAAAATTAAAATGTGTCGTAAAACTGTGAAGTTACACATTTTTTTGTGTGAAACCGCTGAGTGAACTACAGGTCTCTTGGTCTCGCACAATACGCGTCACCATCACAAAGATGGCCGTCACGTTAGCAAATTTCACCTGTTTCTTTCAGAATGAGAATAAAAGTATAAAACGAGGTGACTACAAGTCTGGACACGTTGAGAGCTGTACATACACGAAAGGGGAGTTATTCGGTTCTGTATGAGCAGCGGGACCGGCTTTACAAGATGTTGGTGAGTAATATGAGTGCAATGTGTAACGTTAATGTCAGCTAGCTAACATTAGCTAACAAGGTACACTAACGTGTTTTGTTTCAGTAACTAGTGTTCTCCTTTAGAACTTCGTGGTCTCTGTGTATGCTGTGGATAACATTAGTGTTCACAAGAACAAGGTATACTCCCGTGTTTTGTTTTAGTTGCTCTTCAGATTGAAACGGCCAGTTTTATATCGACTATACTGTATGTGTGATCTCCTTTTACATCTCGTTGTGTCATTTGAGTTTATTTGCTGTGTGTAGATTCAAGGGTTTTGGTTATCTTGTCAATTTGTTTGGTTATCCAGGCACAGCTGTGTGTGACTCCCTCGGGTACACTGGTATGTGTTTTCCTAATGTAGAGAGCATTGATTAATTAATTAACTACACACTGAGTCTAGATCCTGACCAAGTCCTTTTTTATTGTTGATCAAATGTTTTTCAAAAATGTATTCATACACATTTAGAAAAATACAATGTACAATCACAACCAGTACAACACACATTACAAAAAATACAGAAAAAACAAACAATAACAACAATCAGACAAAACTATGGAAAAATAACCCCTCCCACCCCAGATCCGGACCATCCTTGTATTATTGCTCATTCAATCTATTATAGCATGCTAACAAACATGGTACTTTCTTTATTTGTACAGATCTGCATGGGAGGCGATGGCGCGATGCAGAGCGCTGTCTGTGATTGTGCACGGGGGACGTACAAATGCAGCCACGCTGCAGCATTGGCAATATGTGCCATGTGGCAGATCAGCTCCACAGATGTTGAGTGCCAGTGGAGGAAGCCTGGCACTTCCAAAGTAGTCCAGCCGGTGTCTCAACTCTACCAACAGTGAGAGGAGACATACAACCCACTGGCCAGAGACATCGCCACTCAGGATGTAGACTGGTTCAGGTCTGCACTGAGGGGCGCACAGTGTGGCATGGCATGGCTTTTGTCACCTGAGCTAGAGCCGCGGCCTCAACATCAGGCCATTGTCACCGTGCCGGAGCTGGTGAAGGGGGTCGGGGGCTTGAGGCAATTCTTGCCTCAATGCGACTGAGCAGAGACCAGCAAGCTGCCATCCAGACAGCCACCGGAGGACAGCGGACAAAGTGGCAGTTACACAGGCGGGGCAGGTTGACAGCCAGCAAGTTTGGTTCTGTGCTGCGGTCGGGACTTTCATCCACTCCATGCGCGTCCCTCATGAAGAGGGTGCTCGGGGGGGTACAACTTGGACAGAGTCATGGCTGTCAACTGGGGGGTTGTAAACAAGGCCGAAGCGGTGAAGGCTTTTGTGCAGGCCTATCAGGAGACAGTGTTCGAGTCAGGTCTCTTTGTGAGTGAGTCGGTGTTTTGGGAGCATCCCCCGATGGACTTGTGCAGCCATCTGCCCTGCAGGAGGTGAAGTGTCCACCATCATTATATAGGATATATATATATATATATATTTGTATACATATCTGTAAATTGTATAATTTTATTTGATTTAAAAGTATTTTTGATCTCTGTCTATAAACACAAACTGAGCAAGATTGACAATAAAGTTGACTTTGAAAAATATATATATTCTTTATGAAAATAGTTGACTGTTGGAGAAATGAATCCAAATGAAACGTTGGACTGAACTACAACTACGCCTTTAAATCTCTACGGACTGTTTTTTCAGTGGGATGGCAAGTTCCTATCTTTAAACATTTATTAGTTTTTTCTCAGAACAGATTTGATTTTCTGAAGTTAATTTAACTTAACCATGTAAGGTCATTATTAAAAAGTTACAATCAATTTGTTTAGGGTTGAATAAAATAATGATAAACATTTCATTTGGATAATTTACTGACAGAATAAGAAACTCAATGATGCTCTACTCACCCTGTTCCTTTTTATAAGTGAAACAGTTGAAATGATAGATTTTAGTAAACTTAAAAACAAACCTTCTCCAAAAGCTATCAAGGAATATACCCTAATACTTGTTTTAGAACTTTATTACATATTTTTATATAAATAGTTTGAGTGATCCATAATTGACAGAAGCTTGTGTTTACACTGACCTGTCACCTCATATATTAATGTCTTTGTAACTTCAGTAAACCACGACCTCACTCATTTCTTTCATCACGGTTCAGTAAACTACAGTGATACATGAACCAGTTTAATAATTATAATAACGTAGGATTGCAACTCTTTGAAACTTAGGTGGCTCTTAAAAGAGCGTTGTGTTTGGGTGTGCTGGTCTCAGGTCAGTCTAAGCCCTCTCTCGCGGATGCGGCGGGCCAGCTGGATGTCCTTAGGCATGATGTTGACCCTCTTTGCTTGGTTCATCTTACTGAGGGGCAGCTACATGGATGTCGGTGCAGTCCACAATCATTGTGCAGTTGAAGGCAGAATTAATGTATTATCGACTCAGAATGAAGCACAACTTCATGTCATACAACACATTGACTTTATTTGTAATTGTGTAAAAAAATAAAGCATTGATTAGCAAGCAGGACCTGCAGGAACAGAGCATGGTGATGGATGGAGCTGGGAAGAGAGAAGAATAAAGAAAACAGATCAACTTCATTATCGGATATTAAAAATTCAATTTCAAAACAAGTTGCCGCTCCTACAGTTTCCTCGTGTGTAAAGATGATTTCACTTGACCTATGCACAATATCACACTCAATACATGTGTGTCTCTGGGGGGTGCATTGTGCCTTTGATGTATATAAATAATATACCATAACCAAATACTATTACGTACAGTGGAAATCAGGTTGCCAGAGCAGGTCAGTCCAGTGTGCATGTTCCTCAGGGTCTCAGCAGTTACAGGTGAGGGAAAGGAAATAAAAGAGAAAAAGGTCAGTAACAACACTTTGAAGTAACAACACTTTGAATAATTATCTCTTTTAATAATGTTCTATCAGTAATCACTCAACTACTGTCTTTCCAACAAACAGATTGACTCACTATCATCACAATGAAACACATCCAGAAGAATGGACCACAGATGGAAATTAGCTATTAGCTATAATCTGGCATATTGCATCTCTTCTCTTTGCTGAGATTAATGTTTTTGTATGCATGGTCCTTCTATAAATAAATACATGTCATGCAAAGCTGCCTGCCTGCCTTCCTTCCTTCGACTCTCCCTGAACTGCCTGATCTTTTAATGTTCAATGTTAACCATTTGAGCAGATAGCATTAAGTAGAAAAGATCGCAGATGCTAATCTGCCGTTAGCCTACATCCCGCCCCCTTAGCACCTGGCGATAGGTTCCTCTTCAAATGTTTCAGAAAATACTTAACATCATGACTACTCTTACTGTTTAACATTTGGGTTCACTTCATGTTAAGGCTAATACAAATGACAAGGCTAAGTAATGTGATGCTAACTAACGTGCTCGCTACTAGCTATGTAGCTAGCTTGACTGTGTTCCATGCACAACATGTGTATTACCTGAGATCTCTGATCCAGCGACTCCTGGTCCTTTCATCAGACGGGAAGCGATAGAACGAGCTATGATCTATAAGTATGATCACTTATGTGATTGCAACCTGGTACAAAGCACACAGGCATCTTGTAAAAGTGAATTTATTTTTAGCAATCTCTTATTTATTGGAGGGAATAAATCAGTTATGAGATCTTCTTCTTCGCTTTAATTACGAGTCGCAACCACTTGGAGCATTATCGCCTGTGACATTCACTTATGCGAGCCAGAATGGGATTTGTAGTCTTTGTAGTCGCGTATTTTCATAGTCTTATATTTCAACAGTTTTACGACAAAATGTGACTTTTTTTACATGGAACTTATTGTTTAAGATTGACAAACATCATATGTGTAGTTCGTGGCACAATTCAAACGGGATCAAAAGATACGTGTTCTCTCTCCATTGAATTCAATGTTAATTTTTCGCTTCCGGGGTCCCATGGGCCGGAAGTAGATGGGCGTGACTTCGCCTCTCTATTATACATCCATGCTCATACCCTTCTCTCTTTTGAAGCCCTGTTACGGCCCGTCTACACTACAGCGTCGACAGCGTCGAAAGCTCCAAGCTGCTCCAAGCTGCCCATTCACTTTCAATGGGGTGACGTCACGTAGCCGACGCTTTTTCGCCGAACTGAATTGTGGGTAGCAGAGCGAGGCGTCCTCAGGCGTCCCAGGCGACCAGAAGTTGAACATTGTTCAACTTCTGGTCGCCTGGACGCCGGAGTAGCCAGCGCCAGCCAATCAAATCCCGTTTCCCAAAATCTGACAGCTGAAGCGCTAGCCAATCAAACCGCGTCTAAGCTGGGAGAGATATCCCGCCGTTCATTTCTATATTTCAAAAAAAGTCGGAGGAGAAACTAACTATCGCCGTAGCGAATCACCCCGGTTTTGTATGACCAGACCCTCTTCACCTACCGGGATACAAACCGGAGGAACCAGGCATGGAGGGAGGTGGCAGAGACAGTGGGGGAAACTGGTAGGTTTTCGCCTGTTTGGGGAGTTTATATATATATTGCTCGTATAAAATCCCCGGGGGTTTTTGCTTTGTATGTCGGGGGCGGGAGATTCATGTGATTGGTTGTTGGCCGTGTTGCTTGAATAAATCCCCAAGCTCCAGACATGCCCAGCTCCAAGCTATTTTTGGAGCTGTAGTGTGGACGCTCCGTTAGAGAAACTCGGATTTTTGGTCCTTAGCTTTTAAAAAAGAGGAGGCGGAGCTAATGCCTGATCACCACCGGAGATAAAGTTAAATTCTGCTGTCATAAAACGCCATCCTGTTCTAAACCACATCAAGGATTATTTCTGAAACAGTATGAAGCTCAAATGCTTTTTCTCTTGCGGATTTATCACAAGGTGAGTTCCTTTTTTTATTTCCTGCTTTTAAAAACACATGTGCTCTACAGTACAGGTTAGCTCTGAGTGTTAGCGAGACTTGCTAATGTAAACAAAGACGAGATTACGTCCAAACACGTCAGGCATTGTTTCTGATAGCAAGTTTCTGTGGGTCCTCCTCCTCAGCAAATCTGTATCCGTTCGTTGTACCCCCGTTTTTAAAAGATTTTGGTGCGTTCCTACCCTCACCTATGGTCAGGAAGGATGGGTCATGACCGAAAGAACGAGATTGCGGATACAAGCGGCCGAGATGGGTTTTCTCCGCAGGGTGGCTGGGTCTCCCTTAGGGATACAGTGAGAAGTTCGGTCATCCGGGAGGGACTCAGAGTTGAACCGCTCCTCCTTCCCGTCGAAAGGAGCCAGTTGAGGTGGTTCGGGCACCTATTAGGATCAGGTTAGGATGCCACCTGGACGCCGAGGTGTTCCCAAGGGGTAGACCTAGGACCAGGTGGAGGGATCAGGGCCGGCCCTCGGCATAGGCAGTATAGGCGAATGCTAAGGGCGCATCAACCCATAGGGGGCGCCGAAAATTGGAGAGAGAAAAAAAAAAAAGTTAGAAATTAAAAAAATATATTTTTTAAAATGTCATAACAACACAATTTCCCGATTTTGGATCAACAAAGTACATCTTATTATCTTATACTAACAGAACTTCGCCTATATTGCGTACAGCGCCCATAAACTATGGCGCACCCCCCCCCCAAATGAAGTTGAACCCGCGTTTCCACTGCAGGCCTCGCTCTGTTTGGTTAGGCCCGGCTCACTTTAATGCTGCGCTTCCATTACAGTGTAGGAACTGGGGCAGTTACTATAGTAACGCAGTGTAGGCGGAGCCGTGACGTCATCTTCAATGAGAGCCCCAGAAAAACAACACAGCCGTTAGCTCTTAGCACTCAGAGCTCACAGTTCTTCATATCTGTTCAGAAACTAGACAAAAGTTAAACAAGTACAAACCACAGACTGCCTGTGTCATGGCGAATACAGTCGCTGGTTTATTTATGTCTGTATAGGCCGTTGTTGTGAGTGTGGACGGTCGCAGCATATACAACGTTAGCTTAGCCAAGCTACATTTAGAAAACACGCATTTTAAAAGGGTTTTTCGCCTTCCGTCTGTCTGCAGACTTGTCAAAGCATTAATTCATGGTTTTTACTAACCGGTATCAGTATATTGTTACTTCGGCATCATTTTGAAACGTGTATTACAATTAAATCACGGTCAAATATGTTCATCTTGTTGTAGTTGTAGCCCCCCTGCCAGCGATTCTCTCTCTAGTTTAGCATACTCAGCCCGACTCAGCCTGGTTGTTCCTGGCCCTAGAACCACGATTTAGTCGGGGCAGAAAAAAGGTGAAAAAGTAGCCCAGGACCAAAACTAGGCCAAGTGGAAACGCGACCAAAAACGGGCCCCGCACGGCTCGGCACGCTTAAAGCGAGCTACCCGCTGCAGTGGAAACGCGCCATTAGAGAGCTCTCTCCTGAAAGACTGAGAGGCTCTGATAACCTCAGCTCAGTGAGGTAAAGACACACCTTTATATGATCATTATAGTTATACACAAATAAGAGAATAGATGAAAAACAGGTATAAAATACTATATGACAGTACAAGAAAGTTGTTATTAATAAACAAGAATACAGTTTGAAAGGGGAGTGATTTGTAAAGTATCCATAAAGATAAAGAAAATCTACTTACAGTTCTGTTTCATATGGGTGTTGAGAGATGTATCCATAGATTTCCTAATGATGCTCTCAAAGTGCACCAGATTGATGCTTTTAACTTCAATATTACACAATATACACCACAACCATGCACGCGTGAGTCATAGTAAGTGTAAGTGCCTGCATTTGGGGGGGGGGGGGCGCCAGCTAAAATCTTGCCTAGGGCAGCAAATTGGTCAGGACCGGCCCTGGGAGGGTTTTATATCTCTTCGCTGGCCTGGGAGCGCCTTGGGATCCCCCAGTCAGAGCTGGTTGATGTGGCCAGGGAAAGGAAAGTTTGGGGCTCTCTGCTGGAACTGCTACCCCCGCGACCTGACCACGGATAATCGGGAGAAGATGGATGGATGGATGGGTACGGAGGAAAAGAGAAAGGGTTTTATTTTCTGACGCTGCGTGAGTTCCCTGACACACCGGGGACCCATATTTATGAATAAAAGACATCAAAAAGTGAATTTTGCACTTTTTAAATTAATACCTGAAATATTAATGCCAACATGAAGGGTATACTGCAGCCTAATGTACAGTTGTAGTGTTACATATTATTGCAGTATTTTTTTAATATTTAATCAACCTCATTTATATCAACAATTATATTATGATTCTGAACAAAAAGTGAAAAGTAAAACTCCCATGACAGGTAGGCTTTGTTGTACAGTTGTTGATGGAAAGTTAAAACAAATCATCACCGTAAAACAACAATACAGTACTCTGCAGCTATATATAGATTGATATGTATTGTAAGGTGCAAATCTAGGGTATCATACAGTAAATATTTATGATGTATTTATTGTTGATGCTTGTGAACATTTTCCTCTCCATCTGGTTGTGATTTGAAAATATGATTTGTGGTTTTAAAACTTTCTTTGTAGGAATTTTCTCTGTATCATTTTGTCATTTCTCTGTATTTCAGTCTCAATAATCATATCTCTAATTCGTACCAAGTCCAGTGGTTATGAAACCTACTACATCAACTGACTGTGTCACCCCAGTTGAAGAGGAGAGTAGATTTTGCTGAGCCGTTTTGAAGCAATGAGTGGTCTGACTCTAACCTAGGTCCAGATGACATGCAAGACATAATCAGGCCCTATTGATTTAGGCTACTTTGCATACATTTGGTAAATGACTTTGACTTGTAGAAATGAACTCCCTAAACTCGTTCATATAAGTGCTCATTTATGTAATTAGCTCTTAATAGCATGAGAACCCGGACCCATTTCTATTTTGGGGAAAATGAAGGGGAACATAATTTAGACTAAATAGATCACTTAGAATTTCTGACAAGTAACCCCCCCTAGTGTCAACTATCTGAAATGTGACATATATGTCACATTGGGCTTTAATGATAAAATAACTCTTATATATAACTTCATTACTGAGGATGATTTTTTGGTTTTAATTAGTTTGAACATTATTTGAATTGAAGAATAAAGAATATATTAACTAAATATAATTGAATCAGCTAAATTAACTGAGCAGATCATAATCATATTTTTAATTGTGATTAGAAATATATGTCACTTTGGGTTTACTGTGAAAGTTTAGGGTTAAAGTCCCGATGTGACACCAGTGTTACAGCGATGTTTGTCTCATTTGTTTCATATCAATTTGATCAATAAATGTTTCCACAACAGGTTAAATGTAATAAAGGACATGTTATGTAAGCATTTTAATTCTTAAATGGCTTGAATTTGATCTTTAGCAACAACAACAAAAAGCTTTTGAAATGCAGCTAGTTAGGTCACATGTGTTAGTCTGGCACATGGACATCTTGGACATGTTGTTATGGGAACACACAATCACATGACCTGGACCATGACCCACCAGACTGTTCAGTGTGTAAGGGACTTCATGAGATAAAATAAAGGCTAAAGCGGTACAAGGAACTTTCCAGAACATTTAAAGTTCATGTGACACCCGTGTCATGGTGGGTCCTTATGGGGTAATCAAATCCTTTTCATAAATCCCACTTTTCACTTATATTGATTCAACAAATTATGTTGAACAACCAGGCTGAGTCGGGCTCTAACTTCTCCCCATTTATGGCCATTTGCTCGAGGCCAATAAGATATTTTGTACGTACTGTAATCACTGTACTCAGTGCTGCTGTGACTCTTGTGAAATGTCACTGTCAGGCTTTCTTCTTCTGCCTGATTAACTTATCTCTAGTTCACCTCTGTTGTAATCCTGATCCGACAGCTGTAATATATCACTCTTAGGTTAAAGGTTAATCAACAATAAAAAAACATCAGTCTCTTGTTCAGCAAAGTTTATCAGAAGAATGTGTGCCTGAGTGTCCCAGTATACTTGAGGCATACCTTTGAACATATATGACAAAGCCTGAGCCCGAGAAATAAGTTAATGTAGTTTCAGCCAAATTATAATTAAATAAAAGTTATGAAGAACACTGTACAATTGGACACAGCATTTAGTCTGACCTTAGGCGTTAACTGTCTCATAGATAGACATCTTATGTATTTTGGTTGTATTCAGATATTTTCCTTTAGCAGAAGTACTTATACCACACTATAAAAATACAACATTACTATTTCCTGCAAAGTTAGTCACTGAAAATGCTGCAGAAGTAAACTAGATATAGAAATGATTAGGTATGAATAAAACATTTGAGACACTGAAATGTAATGCAGCCATTTTAACGTTATCTGATACAGCTGTAATATTTAAAATATAATTCAGTATGGCATGAAACGGCATAGAATAAGATCATATATAGGGTAAAAAAAATGTCAGCGAATGTCAGCTTTAAGACATTCGCTAATGTAGTGATAAAACTCCAAGTGCTGTAAAAAGAAGCAGGTGACTAAGGTTTAGATTCTGTGTGAATATGAATCATGTTGTTCAGCACTCAAGGGACAAAGGCTCACTTGCCTTCATGTATTTGTGAACGTTATAGTGTAACCTTTGTTAAAAAAAATCAGTAAAGAACTACAGAGGGTTCACTTCTTTTTTAACAATTAATTGACTTAAAGATAATGGTTTTGGAACATTACAAAATAAAAACAGGATAGCACACACAACTGAAATACAAATATTAAATAAGTAATCCCATTGCTTTTCTGAAATCAGTTTGTTTGTGAACTGCCCTTTGAGCACTTCAGACAAGCAATTAAAGTTGTCTTTTTGAAAATCAAGATATGTGACGAACATTAATATATGTTCACATTACTAGTTTGTGAAATGTTTTAACCTTTGGCCTGCCACACAGACTACTCAAACTTTGGAACCAGGGCAACACATTCGCAAGTCCTGGTAGTCACATCAGTGAGGTTGGAGGAGTATAAAAGCCAAGGGACAAAGGCATAAGAATTAGTCTTCACAGAAAGAGGAAGACTCTACAGGAGCTTTATACTAGCCAAACATGGGGAGTATCAAGCTCTGCCTTTTGCTGCTGCTGGGCACATCCACACTAGCCCGTAAGTATTGTGTTTTTATTTCAAAGATAATAGAAGTTAAGGATACAGTTTTACATTATTAATGTTGGTTTATTTGAGAGAAACATGTAGTGGCTTTTAACGGGTCATTCCCTTTAGGATGTTGCTGTTTTGACAATATTTCATAGCCTGTTTTGTACTCTGCTTTAATTTTATTCAAATCCTTCTCAAATTTGACGACAAGCTAAATTCAACGTTTAGAGCACGAATATAAATAATTAGAGCTTTATAATGATTTAAAATATTCTTAACTTTTCGAATGTCTTGAGTTGAACCTTCGTAGCAGTTTTTTAAATGTCATATAAACAATGTGTGCTTCCTTAACAGAGCAAGATGTGGGAAGTGTTGAAGAACAATCCCCTGTTTGCCCATGTGAGTTTCTTTTTCAATATCAAAATAGTTTTATTGATTATTATAAGATGTGATTTAACTTGGTAAATGCACAAAAAAAAGTGATTTGCCTCTTTGAATCCTATCGATAACATGTTAATAACCATTTGTCATGTATTCTTAGTTTTCAAGTATTTAAAGGCATATCAAATGTGTATTTCCTATAGAATGTCAAAGAGATGTTCAGTGTATTAAACTTTAACATGACAGAGATCTAACTGATGTTTTAAAACATTTCAGTGGCAAAACGATTCAAGAACTTCCGGCGTTTTGTGTACGACTATGAAGCTGAGACCTCTAACGGCGTGAACGGAGCTACTGACAACAAGAGCGGCCCCAAAGTCTCCTGCAAAGTATGTCATGACCATTACTGCTAGCTGTGACTCTAAAGTAGAAACAATAGTCCTAATGAAATGTTTAATTTGCTGCACAGGTTGAAGTTGAAGTGCCCCAGACCTGTAGCTTCATCCTGCGCACAACAGAGTGCTCTCTGAGCGAGATCTCTGGCGTGGACACAGAAGGAAACGCAGTGTATCGTCCTGCCGATGAAAATCAGGCTTTAGCATCTGCCATGGCCAAGTAAGTTGTTATGTGTCCAGCTAAAATGTAAAACTCATCTGTGTTATTTAGCTCTTAATCTGGGGCTGTATGATCAGAAAAGTGGCTAATGATAGGAAAACCAAAGAAAAGGGATGGGCTGAATGGCAGGTTGTCAATAATTATGTGTCCACGTTAACAGGAACGCTTTGAAGATTACAGTTGAAGGACACCTCCGTGTTCAACTCTACCCCGAGGATGACGAGCCTGTCAACATCCTGAACATCAAGAGAGGAATCGTCTCTGCTCTCATCGTGCCAGTAATGGAAGAGGAGAAGAACAAACAAATGGTAGCTCATCTTACTGTTTTACTGCCATATTTTTGTTTTGTTAGTATTTACATCAGTTTCCAATCAATTCAGGACAGGGTAGAGCTTGATCCTGATCATGTTGTAAGCTCATGCTAAGATAAAAAAATTGCATAATAGAGAAGATAAGCGGCGCCTGTCACAGGTGATAAAACCTCATGTAACATCATGTTCTCTCAATGACACTCTTCAACTGCAGGGCAAAGTCCTAGATAAGTTTATCTTGCCGCACCTGCTCTCATAATGGGGGCAATCTTTCAGATCAATTGATAATCAGATTCAAGGACCAACAAGCAACTTGGTGTTTTTGAATTGTTTCCTCAGTATTGATGATGCCTCTTGTAATTTTCAGGCCACCATTCATGGAATTTGCCCCACCAACTTCAGCGTCATCGCCACAGAGGATATCGCCACCGATGTGACTCTCAGCAGGGATCTGTCCCAATGTGACTTTTTCATTGCCCGCAGGCAGGTCACCAGTCCTCTGGCTCTCATCACAGGCATGGTAAGTGATTAAGTTACATTTTCATGGTATAAATCCACTTACAAAGCTAGTAAAATAAACACGAAGCTTTGAGATGCTACTTTCATATTATTTTCATTACTTTCCAACAGTCTGCTCTTGAGAATCTAACACAAATGTATTTGTCTCTTCACCATCAGAACTTCCCTCTGTCCAAGATGATTAGCAGCACCCAGACTTGCAACTACCACTTTGACAACCAGAAGAAGCACATGACCAGCGGAACCTGCACAGAGAAACACATCTTCCTGCCCCTTTCCTACCAGTACGTTTAAGAAAAATAATGCAGGAAACAATTGAGGAGTATCTTATTCACAAAATCTTATGGTATCAAAGTGAGTTTTTTCTAAAGGGGGTTGAGCGCCATGCTAACAAAAACATTCGACAAGTGATTTTTTTGTTTGTATCCCTTTTGTACATAGTTTAGGGAATTTCCTAATTTAATATATGCTTTAAACAGAGGCTCCGAATTGGTACACAAAGGCTCAGTGAATAGAAGTGAAAATGTATTGTAAAGTAAAGATAATTGTCAAACAGCAATATCTTGACTAGTTTTTATGGGATCAAAGAATGTAGTCATGATCCCATTGGCATCCAGGAATGAGTGAAACTGAGTAAGTGAACTAAGGGGGGTGGGCTCTTTTCTAAACTTAGTCTGATGGGAGGTCCATAGTCATACACTTAAAAAGTAATATTGGTATGTAAAATGAAGTGTAATAATTTTCTATTTATGACTAATTTGTTGAATTTGTCTCATCTTCCGCAAACAGGAATGAATATGGAATTTCTACTGTGGTGAAGCAGACTGTGACTCTGAGAGAGACCTCCAAGATCAATGACAGAATCTTTGAACGCGGTGAGTGCTACAAGAAAAATAAATAGAAAATGCTCAGTGCTTTAAATGCGTTACATTTGTTGCATGCATTTTCTCACATTTTCTTCTGTGATGACTCTTTACAGATGAGAACAAGTTTGTGGAGCTGGCCATGGATTTTGCTGACGATAAGTCCCCTGTGCAGACCAAGGATGCTGTCATTGCCACCATGCAGCAGCTGAACACCCTGTCACAGACAACTGATGGTGAGGAACGCGCCAGCCTCTTCCACAAGCTGGTGTCTGAGCTGCGTGGCCTGAAGGTCGACGTACTCGGATCTGCTACTGTTGAGATGATGGACATGTCCGCACCTCTGGCATGGCAAGCTTTGGCTCAGTGCGGCACCCCAGAGTGCACCAGCGCCATGCTGAAGGTTCTCAGGACCTTCGATGATGCTGCTCTTGAGGTTGATGCCAGTGTCTACGCCCTGGGACTGCTGCACAACCCCTCCTCTCTCATGGTGAAGGACATGCTGGCAATGGCTCAGTACAAGCAGAGCAAACCCATCATGTATGCTTTGAGCAATGCAGTGAGGAAGTAAGTAAACCTTTAGTTGTTTCTTTTTTTTAAGTCCTCTGCAATACTCTAGCAGTGAGTGGTGGTTTCTGTTGAAAATTAATGTCAAACTTTGTCTCTAGACTGTACAGGATTGAAGGTGTCACCCCCGAGATCTCTGCTGTCTCTGAGTTCATGTCCTCCCTGCTTGGCGCAGACTGCGCTGGGGATAAAGATCTGACCTTCCTGACCTTGAGGGTATGTACCCATCTTGTACACACAGGCCCCTTAAAAACTTAAAAAGGCACCATCCAGTTCCACGTTTTTTCTTACTATCTATACTATTCCATCCAGGTTGTTGGTAATATGGGAGATGCAATGGAGGCAGCCGACCCTGCAATTAAGAACACCCTGCTGAAGTGCATGAGACAGCCTGCAACGACACTGTCTGTGCAGCTGGCTGCCATCCAGGCTTTCAGACTTATGTCTCCTACTGATGAGGTAACTAACGCCCCCCTCCACAGATGAACACTTGCTTGAGTCCCAATTTTATAGTGTTATCGAGATTCCGCAATGACTAACACTGTTGTTTTTCTATCCAGATTCGCTCTAACCTCCAGAGGGTCAGCCAGTACCCCAAGGGTGCTGTGCAAAAGCGCCTGGCAGCTTACCTGATCCTGATGAGAAATCCCCAGGATACTGACATCGAGATAGTGAAGAAGCTGCTGAATCAGGAGCAGAACATGCAGATCAAGTCCTTTGTTACCTCCCACATTTACAATATCATTTCCTCCACTGATCCAGAGACCATGAAGTAAGAATGGAACACCTTTCAACTAACAGCACAATATATACTTTATTTAATGGAAATACTGTGGTCATGTAACAACCAAACTTCCTGAATTCAGCTGATATTTAATATTCTGTTTCATTATTTCTCCAGGCTTGGAAAGAGGATTGTGGATGCCCTGGAGGACACTGAAGTCGCCACACACAGTGACTACAGCACAAAGTCTCGCAACTACAAGCTGGGCATGGCCAATGAGAATATGCAGGCCGCCATTCAGGGCAACATGATCTTCGATCCCAGTAGCCAGTTGCCAAGAGAGGTGCTGCTGGAAACTACCCTGCAAGTTTTTGGTTTTGACATGGATCTTTGGGAGGTATGTAACACTGTAGGTCATAATAATCATCAATGTGTTGCTGTTTCAAATAGTTGTTTTACCCTTACTGGCAGAAAACTATAGAATAGGTGTATTATTACTATTTGGTCTGTTGGACATTTTAACAGTATACCAATCTGCCCCTTAAATATTATTCGTCCATGAGGCAGACTTAAACACACTAAACCCACACTGTTTCTGAACTAATCTTACTTTTTTTTAATAGATTGGCATGGAAGGAAAGGGCCTTGAGCCAACCATTGATGCTTTGTTTGGAAAGAACGGGTTCTTCCCTGACACATTTGGAAAGGTTATGTACTGGACTTTGGAAAAGATGCCACCAAAGATGAAACAGGAAATGGATAAATGGGTATCTCCCATGGACACAGAGGGGCGCAAGGTATATATTGTGTTTAATTTATATTTAACTTTAATGTATGCTTAACTCTATCAGTTAAGTTGTAATTTTTACTGATATCACCACATCTAATACAAATGTTCCCTCAGGTTCCCGAAAATCTTGTAAGAGAAATTGTTCGCAACTTCAACAAGCTGGTAAAGGATCTGCAGAGTCAAGAGTCCCCAGAGGCCATGGCCTACCTGAAGATTATGGGAGCTGAGCTTGGCTTCATCAAGGGCAGCGAACTGAAGTTTATTGCTGATAATGCACAAATGTATGCAGAGATTTTCCTGAAGAGCATTCCTTCCAAGGTACTGTTCTATACTCTTGTTGTTGTTGTTGTTGTTGTTGTTGTTGTTGTTGTTGTTATTGTTGTTGTTGTTGTCAACTTAATATAGTCTTTTTATTTTTCCACATCAAGATAGATTTCATGTTAACCATTTTTCTTTTTTTAAATCAGGTTATGGCTAAACTGATGTCCAACACTGACAATGAGCTCTTTGCCCATTACATCTTCATGGACAACAAATTCATCATGCCAACAGCAGCCGGCATGCCTCTGACATTTGCTCTGTCTGGCACCTTCACTCCTGGAGCAAAGGGAGGCATTCGAATGGCTCCAAACATGGTACATTTTAAACCTACCCTTTATTGATGTTCTTCCTCAATTATGTTGTATTTTATATATATATCAATAACAATTGATGTTCTATTATATTATCAGTTTCATTTTACATTATTTCATGACTGTAATGTATTAAATCAAACATGTTGTTTATTTAACAGCAGGAGCTGTTGTTCAAGCCCTCTATTGGAGTTGAGTTTGTGACTCAGATGGGAGTCCATGTCCCTGAATTTGTTGTGTCCGCTGTTGAGATGCACACCAACATTTACCATGAAAGCACACTCAATGCCAAGATTACCATGGAGCAAGGCCAGGTCAAGCTTTCCATCCCCGCCCCACAGGGCACCACAAGGGTTTTGAGCATCAGGTAACAAAAACCATAAAGTACATAAATACATGTTATATTTCATAAATTAAAGAGTTTTAGAAGTAAATGGCAGCATTTATTTCTGCATTTTAAACAGCAATATTGGAAAATGGAAACTGATGTTTGTTGTTTTTTCTTTGAAATAGCAATAAAGTGATGATTGTGGGCGCTGGCCAGTCTGCAGTGATCCCCCACACAGAGGGTGAATCAAGCTGCAGACCTCTCTTCTCTGGAGTCAAATACTGCACCGAAACAATCCGTGCCACAACTGGTGATAAGACTGCTGTTCCTTACTTCCCCCTGAATGGAGAGACCAAGTAAGTTGTTCATTAAAAATATGTCAATTTCATATCATTTTAATATCTCCTCTGTAATTTACTCGTTTGTCAGTAAGAACATATATACTGTTTAGTAGAAGCAATCAGTCAGAAGTCTAATACACAATTACTTCTAGACCCACAGTACAACTTCATAGAAGTTGAGAGAGAGACTTAAACTTTGTTTTTATCACCCTAGGTTTGCTTTGGACATCAAGCCCTCTGACGAGGTCTCTGAGTACACAGCCACCATCGCCTACAAACTCCTCAGGGAAGGAGAGGAGGGTCTCCAGAAAATCGATTCTCTGACATTGGCTCTGAGAGCTGAGGGTATGATCATCTTTTTGGGGAAAAACCTTCATAATTATAAAAGTTTTTATGTGGCATTCTAACGTCCTTATTCATTTTATAGGTTTACATTAGTAATCAAGTTATACTTTTGGTTGCTATAGGTTCTCAGCCATCCGAGGCCACAGCCACTATGAAGTACAACAGGAACAAGAATGTCTTCACCACCCAGATCCAGGTACCTGACTTTGATGTTGAGGCCGGTGTTAAGATTGGCATGACTGACAGCATTGCCAAAGGCC
This sequence comes from Pseudochaenichthys georgianus, assembly GCF_902827115.2. Classification (NCBI taxonomy): domain Eukaryota; kingdom Metazoa; phylum Chordata; class Actinopteri; order Perciformes; family Channichthyidae; genus Pseudochaenichthys; species Pseudochaenichthys georgianus. The sequence goes on from NC_047526.1 coordinate 26,134,056, forward strand.
AATCCATTGTCCTCGAGATCTCCAGCAAGAACGTGCCCCAGCTCTCTCTGATTGGCAGTGCCAAGTGAGTAAAACAAGCTAAAATATTTGCTTAACACATCTACATTTTAATATAACTCAGAGCTGAGTACTGTTACACTCGCATGTCAACAACAGCAAATGCATGTTTTTATATAGTGGTATTAACTGAATTGTTTTTGTTTTAAATAATCACAGGCTTCAGGCCATGACTGATGGCATGATGCAAGTTCAGTTGTTGGTCCCCTCACTGAAGACTGACGCTGCTATCACTGCTACCATGAGAAATGCTGATGTTCTAACCCTTGAGATCAAGAGTGATGTCAAGCTCCCAGAGACCTCCTCCATTCAGGCAGTCATATTCAAATATGGTATGTCTGTTTGAAAAAAATATTTTAAAATGTCTTTAAAGATAGATGTTAACAAAACAATGTCTCAAATGGAAACATAACATGTGAAATGGTTTGTATCTCAGGTGAAGACCAGGCTGAGGTTCAGCTCACTTCCAACATGAATGCAGATACTAAGATTCTGGTGCCTTACACTGAAGCCGTCCAGGCCTGGCTCAGGCAGCTTGCAGAGGATGTCATGGACCAGCAGGTTGTCAAGACCGACATGAAAGTGCGTCATGTCATCAACAAGGCAGTCGAGGTGAAACGAGTATAATAGTTACAACTATTTGAGCAGACCTTGTTCTAGTTCTTGTTCTAGACTAAAGCATCAAAACTGTGCTGCTTTTTTATCAGGCCAGTGATATCTGGATGAACAAGATCTCAGCTGATGTTCCCTATGTTGAGACTCTGAGGAACAAGATTGCAAATGTGGAAATGCCCTCCATGCCTGAAAATCTATTCATGAACCTGTAAGTAAACACCATATTTAATAGTATGAATGTATATACATTTTTGTAAATGTCCTTAAAAGTTTAATGTCTGTTTAAAGTTACATAATAATAAATGTTCCTCTCTAATAATTTCACCAGGGATAGTAACATCATATACAAGTTCAACCAGGAGCGTTTGGCCATCACTGTCCCCCTGCCTCTAGGAGGCAAATCATCTGAGGAGCTAAGGATACCTTCAATGGTCAACTCTCCACACATCTCCGTGCCTCAGCTGGAAATCGACTTTGCCTCACGGGAGATCCAAATCCCCACTTTTACCATCCCTCTTGAATATGACCTCAGCCTGCCTCTGATGGGCAAAATGGAAGCATTTGCCAAACTCAACAGCAACTATTATGACTGGGAAGCAACTGCATCTGCTGGTAACAACAGTGAAGAGACTCCTAGCTACATGGCCAAGTTCAGCGTCATGGCTGAAAGTCCAATCAAACTTCTCTCCTTCTCAACTGAGGGTAATTTAATATTTATTCATGCTTTAATTTGTAGTTTTTTTTACATTTTCAGTTCAATTCTATAGACACAACAACCCATTTGATGCTAATGAATGTTTTACTGTTTTATCTTTTTTTAAAGGAGCTGCAACAATCACTGACACAACAGAAGGCAATATGAAACTCAACATTGATGGTTCCCTGAAAACCATGCTCCTGGACACAGGTTTTAATGTGCTTGAAACCATTGCCGTCACAGAGAGAGTATTGTCAACAGGAAGGTATAACATTCATGCCACCTCTCCTGTGGGTCTGGACACATCTCTGACTATTACCACCCAGGTCACCATAGATTCCAACATACTCTCTGGAGATATCAACACAGACGGAAGCCTGACTGTTGGATCCATGGCTGCCAGCACCACTTATCTCCACACTTTCTCTGTTGAGCCAGCGAAGAAAGAAGCTAAACTGGAGAGTACACTGAGGGTGAACTCTGAAATCCTGAAGGTTGCCAACAAGATCAAGGCATCTTATGCAAACGAGGAACTTCTGATTGAGTCCAACACCAACATGAACACTGAACCAATCAAGCACACCACCAAAGTGAGCCTTAGCTACAAAGAGGTCAAGCTTACCATCCAGTCTGACTCTGTGACCAAGGCTGATGAGCGCATGGTTCGTAGCCAGATGGAGTTCTCTGCCTCTGATGGACAGGCCAGCCTCAGGATTGAGAATCAAGCTGATGACAGCGAGAACCGTGCCTACTCTTTGCTGACTGGGTCCCTGAACCCCACCGGCTTGGAGATCAATGCTGATGCATCCCTGAACATCTTCTCAAGCCTTGCCTCTCACAAGGCAACCTTGGCCCTGAACCAGAATGGCCTGACCACCAGCTGTACAACGACTGCTCAGTATAGCCCAATGACCTTCGAGAATGTTTTCCATGGTGGAGTTGACACATCTGGTGCTACCGTGTCTATCACCACCAAGGGAGCCATTAAAGATAACAAGGCAGAGCTCACTGTTGAAGGAAAGCTTGCAAGCAAAGAAGTGTATCTCAACTCCATCCTCAAGGGTGATCTCTTTGACATCAACACCCTGAACAGAGTGAACCTCAGACTGAATGAAGATGGCTTGATCATGTCCAACAAAATTGTTGGATCTCGCAATGAGATGAGGACCGAAAATATCCACTCACTGTCTCTCTCACTGGGATCTTTCACCCTCACCTCAAAGACTGACAACTTCCTTGACAACAGCAACTCATACATGCATGACATCACAGTTAACATGGAGCGTTTTACTGTTGCAGTTAATGTGAAAAATGACCTGAAGATCATGGAGATTAACTTGGTAAATGATGCCCATTTCAAGGCAGAGCCCTACAACCTGGAGCTGACTGGAACAATGAAGGGAGCGTTTTCAGAGGAAGAGCTGAAGCACACTTACGAAGTCAAGTTTGTCGATATGGTCCTCTCTGCAAAGTGCACTACAAATGGTAAACTCCTGCATTCTCAGATGACACATACCACTGATATGGAGGTTGCTGGTCAGACCGTGAAATTCGACAGCGTGGCTAATTTCAACTCACCAGCACTTCGTTTCGACAGTACAGTCAAAACTGTTGCTGAACCCTTCACTCTGAATATTGATGCCATTTTCAACTCGAATGGTGCAGCGTATCTTTATGGTGAGCAGAGCGGCGAAGTATACAGCAAATTCCTCCTGAAGGCTGAACCCCTGCTGTTCACACAATCATTTGAGTACAGAGCCTCAACCAGCCATAAACTGGAGGACAGACCCATTATCAACACCAACATGGACAACAAGTTCAACAGCATGCTGAGTTTCCAAGAGCAAAGTGTCAGCCTGAAGATGGTATCCTCCGTGGATGAGCACAGTTTTGATCAAGAAATTAATGCCTTTAACAACGCAGAGAGATTGGGTATTGAGATGTCAGGAGCTGTTTCAACCCCCCTCTTCAGTGAGGCCAATCAAGAGTACGCCATCTCTGGATTTGTGAAATACGACAAGAACAGTGACAGTCACTTCATCCAGATCCCATTCATTGAGCATCTGCCTGCAGTTATTGAAAATGTAAAGACCACAATGATGAGGATGATGGACCACAGCATTGAGATGCTGAATGACATCAACACCAAGTATGAGATCAGTGCCACAATCCAGAACAAAGTGTCAGAACTGAAGGATGTCATTGACAACTTTGACTTCAACCTTTTTATCCAAGACCTGACAAAGTTTATTAACTCAATCGAAAACTACATGTCCAACCTCACAGGCAAATTCCCAACTGACAAAGTCATGAATGTGATCAAATCAGTGAAAGACGCCATCATGGCTTGGATCAAGAAGCATAACATTGCTAACAACTTCAATATAATGTATGCCAAAGTAGAGGAGATCCTTTCTAGCTATGAGGTGGAGAAGATGATTGGGGCCATTATGGATGAGGTTGTTAAAATTATGAAGCAGTATCAGGTAAGGGAAAAGATCCAGTCTGCATTTGCTGCTATCAAGTCAATTGACATCAAGCCCTTGCTCGAAAAAGTTATGGCACCTGTTCAGGACCTTGTGAATGAACTGTATACCTTTAACTTCAAACAGCTGATTGATGACATGACAGACTATTTCATGAGGATGGTTCAGAAAATCAGATCTTTTGATTATGACACATTCACTGTGGAGTTGAAAGAGAAAGTGACAGATATGAGCAAGATTCCTTGTTTTGGAAAACTCTCCGGAGAGTTGAAAGTAAACATACCACAACTCAAACTTAAGACCTCTGCTGACTTTGAGAACACCACAATGACATCAGACACACCAGAGTTCAAAATCAACTTTAACTCACAGGCTACATCTACTTTGCAAATCCTCGACTACACCATCGATGCCAGTGCTCATTTGGCTGCGCCGAAGATGAGTCGCCTGTCTTTCTCTGAGAACATTAAACTCGATCAGTCATGTTTCTCACTTGACCACAAGGGATCAATGACTCTCTATGGCCTGTCAGCTCAAGCTTCTGCTGACACTACTGGAAAAGTGAACACTGAGGTCTTTGTTGCCGAGCTGGTCAACAATGCATTCTTTGCAATGGAAAATGGAGTTTCTGCCACTGTGGAGACTGTCTACAAACATGACCTCAAAGTGCCCCTCTACAGAAATTCCCTAATCATGATAAATCAAAAGAATGTCCTCCAGATTGAAGCTGGAACTGCCCGTCTGACCGTTACCAATGTGGCCAATGAAAAATGGTCAGCGCCAATTTTGGACATCGCAGATGAGATAAACCACAAGAGTGACATGGAGGTGGTCATGGATCTCCACACTTCCAAAATGACTTTCACTGGAGCAACAGATAGCATCTTTTTCAAACTGAATCAAAATGTGGATGCCGAAATCTGCATCTTCCGCCACATTATTATTAATTCCAAGTTTGAGACAGAAACACCTTTCATGAAGGGAAGCGTTGCAGAGGTCAAGTTCCAGGCTAATGCTGGAGACATGAAAATTGATTTAACTGCCTCTCACAGTGCTGAGCTGGCAGGAAAGGTCGAAGGAACTCTCTCAAACTCTGCACTTGCTTTGATCACACCTAGTGAGCTTATGTTTGACACAAAGAACAAGGGAAATGTCAAGGTTATCCTTCCATTGAAGCTGTCTGGAAAGATGGATCTCCAGAATGACATGTCTTTGACCCTGAACTCTGAAATGCAGCAGGCTAGCTGGAACGGTCTGGCTAGATTTAATCAGTACAAATACTCCCATTACTTCACCATGGATAATGGTGACAGTGAAATCAACATATTGTCCCAGATCAATGGAGAAGCAAATCTGGATATGCTAAAAGAGCCCATCACCATTCCAGAAATGACTGTGCCATTTATTGGTTTGACGACACCAAAAGTGGAAGACTACTCTCTGTGGGAAGACACTGGCCTGAGCAACCTCCTGATCACTACTCAGCAGACATTTGACATGAACTCCAAGCTGAAGTACATGAAGAACCCTGAGGTGATTACAATTGACATCAATGTGGAGCCACTCATCAATTTCATTAATAAGAATGTCAAGACTCTGCACAAGAAAGCGCTCATCCACAAAGATAAGGCTGCTGTTGTCCTGGTATCAACTTATGAAGAAGCCAAGGCAGAGTATGAAAAGTATAGCATTGATTTGCCCAAAATCATTACAATTCCTGCATACAAAGTTCCTGTGATTAATGTCGAGGTGTCCTCATTCACCATTCCCCTCCCCGACTCCAGTCTCATCACAATGCCTGCTCTGCATGTTCCATCTGCCCTCAGCAAGCTGACTCTTCCAAAAATCACTCTGCCCAAAATTCAGAACATTAGAATTCCAGTACTGGGGGATCTGACCTACGAGTGCTCCATGAAAACAGCAATGGTTACTCTCAAAACTGATGCCAGCATCCTTAACCAGGAAAGCATTCTCGTTAAATTTGATGCTTCTTCAACCTCTGAGTTTGAGATTCTGAATGGAAAGATTGAGGGCAACGCCAACCTGAACAAAGCTGGTGGAATTAAAATGACCTCTGTCCTGTCTGTGAAACATTTAATGTTTGAGGGAAACCATGAGAGCACTATCACCTTAAGCTATGAAAATGTGGATACTTCCATCACCAATTCAGCAAAGATCACTCTACCTGTCCTGACCATGGAAGTCTATCAGGAGATTACTGGAAATCCAGAGGAAGGCCTTGTTGTCTCTATGTCCACTCCATCTGCAGGACTTGTTGCACTTCAGATGCAGACTAAGCGCCCAGCTCAAATTAAAGCAAGAGTCTACGGTCGCTACCCGGTAAGATAACTTTTCCTTATTAATAACCTTTCATTGTGATTTCATTAAAAAACAGTATATTTATTTTTAGTAATATATTTAACCTTTTTTCCTTTTACCCCCAGTCCGAGCCAACAAACGACATTGATATCTTCGGTCTGAAGATGTCTGTGATGAACTCTGAGAAGCTGAACCTTCAGACAACCTGGAACATGGAGATGCCATATGAGATGGTGCTGGGCCTGAAGAAACAGGTGCCCGCAGTAATGGAATTGGTATCTGATCCTGCTGTCAACACATATAACACCATCTACAGACAAGCGAGAAGCCTTGAGGGTTCTTTTGAGCAGGCTAAAGATCAGGGTAAAGAGATGTTCAAGAGGGCAATTGACAACTTTGCAGCAGTAAACCCTTCTATTGTTATGACAACTGTCACAGATAAAACCATTTTGATCCTCCAAGAGTACCAAAAGAAAGTTGCAATTGTCCTTGATGCTGTTGTTAAATTCCTGAGAGAGACCAAGTTCCAGCTCCCTGGGTATGAACAGAGGCTGTCTGGGCTTGAGGCTTACCAGGAATTAAGTACTTTTATTGCTGATGTATCTGAGGAGGCTGTTCAAAGAGTTCCAGAGTATTTTTCCTCCATGTTTAAAGCAGTCCTTGATTATGTCCAAGCCATTGAGTTCACTCTTCCTGGCTCTAACCACGTTGTCATTGGTAGAGAAGTTCTTGATGACTTGTTTGTAGCTTTGAAGAAAATTCAGGACCAAGTTATTATCACTGTTAGGAAACTTGGGGAAATCCAGCTGGAAGATGTTATTAATAAATTATCTGGATTTGTGCAGTTTACCACTGAACAAAGTGAGAAGTTTCTGCAAACCCTTAAATCTCAAAACGTAGAAAAGCTCTTAAACTTTGTGTCTGAAGTATACGATGATGCCATCAACTCTCAGGTCCTGGCTGATGTTACCCGGCAGGTTGAAGAGGCCCGCAAAATTGTTGTAGAATATCTTCAAGCTGTGAAAGCTGAGCTCCAGAATATTTTGGCTGACATGTCTTTTGAACAGCTTCAAGCCGACATCCAGTCCTGGATTGACTTATTGGCAAAACGTGTGAACACTTTCCACAACAATGTCATTAAGACACTTAAGGAGAAAAGCCAAAGTATTGAACCATATGTGAGAGTAGGTGATAGACAGTTGGAGGTGAACATTCCTTTATCATTTTCCGCATAATTCAACCAACTGACCATGGCTAACCAGTATATATGTCAGTGTTTGTATTGACTGTATCTGTTGTGTAACCATAATGTTTATCTCCGTTTGGTTTTTCCAATTATTAATTTTGTTTGTTATTTCACAGTAGACTCCCAGTTGTTCTGGTCCTACCGTGCTCCCTTTGTGTCTTGTACTATTTAAAAAAAATATGTGGCCTTCAATAAAGACAGTTTGTACTGCATATTTTACATTTCTTTGTATTTATTTTATATAATTGAACATAAGACTAAAACAAAACTTCTTTATAGACTTATAAAAGTAACAGAATGACTTAAAGTGCTAACATTTTTACACCACAATAACATTTCTTCAGCTGTATTATTCCAGCTAATGTATGAATTGGTATTTTCCACACATTAAAAACAGTTTGAGTTCAAGCTGCTTCCCTCAAAAAGACTATATGAAGGGTAAAAAACCAACACAGCCTACTGAACAGGTCGCAATAAAGTAACATTTGAAAAAGCTCACTATGCCCTGTCTTATGCCCATTAGTCATTTGTATCCTTGGGTCTAAATTTAGCAGAGACACAAATAGCATCTGTGAAACACATGCTCTCTTACGCTACCTCTGGCTGAAATTATTACAAAGAGCGATCTAAGCTATCACATCTATGCAGACGACACCCAGATTTATTTTAAAATTACACCAGGAGACTATTCTCCGATTAGAACACTGAGCAAGAGCATTGAGCACATCACTGACTGGATGACTCAGAACTTTCTCCAACTGAACAAACAAAAAACAGAGATCATTGTTTTTGGAGCAAAGAAGGACCGATTAAAAGTAATCGCAGAGCTTCAGTCAGCAGACTACAAAACCACTAATAAAGCCAGAAATCTAGGTGTAGTGATGGACTCAGACCTGAATTTCAACAGCCACATTACAACAGTCATTAGGTCTGCTTATTATCACCTGAAGAATATATCGAGGAATAAAAAACTAATGTCACAACAGGACTTAGAAAAGCTTGTCCATGCTTTTATTTTCAGTAGACTCGACTACTGCAATAGTGTATTCACAGGGCTGACAAAAAAATCCATCAGAAAACTGCAGCTGATTCAGAACGGTGCTGCACGTGTCCTCACTAACACTAAAAGAGTGGATCACATCAGTCCGGTTCTGAAATCTCTACATTGGCTTCCAGTCGGCCAAATAATTGATTTTACAGTACTATTGCTAGTTTTTAAATCATTACATGGTTTAGGACCAAAGTATATTGTTGAACTCCTACATAATTACGAGCCATCAAGGTGCCTCAGGTCTTCTGGGACGGGTCTGCTATCGGTTCCGAGAGTAACAACAAAACATGGAGAGGCAGCATTTAGCTGTTATGCCTGGAACAAACTACCCAAATCATGCACGTCCGCAGAAACGCTTAATATTTTTAAATCGAGACTAAAAACATATATCTTTTGCCGCTGCTTTTAATTGAGATGATCATATTCGAACTACAGTATGCTTTTTAAACATGTATTGTATACCTGTGGTGTTTATTTTTATTATTTTATTATCTTTGCTTTGTAATGCCTGTTGTAAAATGCCATTATATAATGTGTTTTTACTGTATTTATTCCTAAAAAGTATTTGAATTTGTTTTGTAAAGCACTTTCAATTGTCGCATACAGAAAAGTGCTATATAAATAAACTTGCCTTATCACAAAACGATGAGAACAAGTGAGTCAGGTTGACAGTTGTTGTAAATATACTATTATATGTAAAAGCTAAGTCTTAAAATTGATTCACCCTTTGTAATGCATGAATTGTGTTTTTCTTTGTGATGGATATTGGCTATTTGTTATAATCAATAGTGTTCAGTGTATTTACTTAATCAAAAGTAGCAATACAACATTTGGAAAAATACATTGTACATTATTTTTAAAATCTCACTTATGTTAAAATGCAGAAGTTATATCAGCTAAATGTATGCAAAATATCAAAAGTATAAAAAGTCAACTCAATATAGTTACAGTAAAGAGAATTATTTTAAATATTAAATAACCATATTAAATATGCAATAAAGTATACGGAAATACTCGTACAGTACAACTACCTCCAATATTTACATCAGTAAATATACTTTTGTTGCTTTTCTTCAATAATCATAATACCTATATTTGTTTAAAGTAACAAAAATCCCAAACATTAAGGTCACATAAGTGTAGATACATTTATTATTTTACTTCTGACTTGGTTGAAACATATGCCAGCTTAACCCCAACACTAAGTGTGTGTCTTTAGTTTGAGAAAATTAGGCAAAAAAGTGAGAGTAAAAGGTGGTGACACATTGATTTTTTATTGACTTTCCCAAAACATTACCGCTTGTTCCCTTATACTGTATTGTTTTTCTTCAAAAGAAATGTGCATTGTCCCATTCAAACCTAAACATTATATCATTACAATAAAGTTGTCATAAACTTTTACAAACAAATGTGTTTGGCACATTTCAGCATTTTTCTGTTTTCATAAAACATGAACCTGTCTGATCACTGAATAATAACCTTACAACATTGGAAATCAGAGGCACATGAGGGGGGCCAGTGTGGGAAAATTAACCAGTCGAGCACAATGCATTCCTGTCCTGTAAGTCAGCAAAAAGCCCAGCAACAGAAGGCAGGGAGGAATGTGACTTTTACACCATTGTATCTGGTTTGATTTATAAAAGATAGTCTTTATAAACTTATTAAGATTTATCTTAGCAATTGTTGTTTAATTAACCACTGAAAAATGACATGTTTTAATAAAAATGTTGTTTCTCTGTCACTAAAAGAACAACTTGTATAGTAAATCCAACAAGGATTTATATCCTGGATTCACAGTGTTGCAACACCCCCTGTAATTGATGTTCATAGTTGTCATTTAAACCAGCACTCCCACTATCCTGTAAGAGGACAGCACTTTTGTTTAGACACAGATTAAACATGAGTTTAATTTATTACACAAAATGGAATTTTGGCTCAAATTCGTTAAATACTGATGCCAACTTCAAAGCTCCAACAATATTTTTGACATAACAAATTTGAGGTACATTCACAGTCATAATGGAAGACATTGATATGGAAAGTTTGAATTGTTTCTCTTAATAATAACTCAGTTTAACGCCTGTAAACACATTTTAACATCTTCATAAATAAAACAGTACTGTTTTTGTCAAAGGGATACCCATTTGTGTAATTATCATAAGATTGTGGTTTAATAACATATGAAACAATTCAATTTTTTTCTTTTTAATTACCACACCCTTCCATTACCAAACATAACCCTGCTCTACCGGCTCATAGAGCTCTGACATAGCACATTCTTCTTTCTTGACACTTTCCAAGAAAACAAGTTTAACTGAGCATAGCACTCACATGCTAAACCATCACACATGCTTAATCTTCTCTTGGACATATCAACACCATAACTGTAAAGGAAGCTTTAGCTAAATAGAAAATGTCTACTACAACACAGCTGAGATATTCCAGCCTGTAAAACAGCTAGACCTGGATATCAAATTCAGAAACATGGTGAGATACTTAGTGCTTAAAAAGGTTGGGATCAGGTGAGCCATAAGGGAAGGTAGTAACATGCTTAGCAAACATACCAATTCTATTAACTGTTTGTACATTTGACAAGATACTTATACACTGGACAATGTGGTTGGCCTTTTTTTTTTTTTTTTTAATGCTGGCCAATGTTTAGTCTCTTTGAACTTCAATGTTTATTTTACCTGTTGTAGGAACTACTAAACTAGGCATTTAATACTGGAGTCGACAACATACGTTTAACAAACCTGAGACAACTGATTTCTTTAACTGTAAACTTAAGCTATGTCTTTATTCAGAATGGCGTAAAACATCACAAGAAACTATACAGAAGACCTCAGGCATCCTTGCTCTGACTTTAACTTCTCATAACACTTTCTGTGATTCACTGTAGTGTCCCGATGCTGTGCAATTTCACAAACTAATAGTCATTGTTTACAATACAAAGTGGACATTAATATCGAGTGCAATTTTTTTTACTGCTTTGCTTATTACAAAGTATAACCTTGGCAGTAAGGCAGTGGCCTATGCAAACACTTTGAAACACAAAAAGTAAGCAATTGTAACCTTGGCTCGAAAGCAGGCCTTTAGAAAGGACATGTCCTCATTATTACAAAGGGGATAAATAAGGCATCCACTGATATTAAGCTTGACCTTTTTACCTCTTAACCTGCCAGACAGGGATCATGTGACAACAAATAACATGCTGTAACCAGTGCATTTCACAGACACACGCCCCGATATCAACCCATCATCGAGGGTGTTGAAAACAACCTGTTTGCAGTCATTGGGTTTGGTTCGACCAAGGTCGTGTGATTACATGGGAGTATCCAAACCATTGTCTCTGCCAGTACACGTTAAGACACAGATCCCAGCGGGGGAAGCATATTGTCTGCGCGTCACAGTTGTCTGCGTCGATTCACATCAAAACACAGCATTTGAGACAACTTCCTGATGGTATTTTGCGTTTCTGCAAGGCAGCCCGTGTTGCGGTTTCGAATACCTCCCAGATCCCCTCCTTGGTTTTGGCAGCGCACTCTAAATAGTCATATGCGCCAATGCGCATGGCCATGGCCCGGCCATCCTCTGCCTTCACGGGCTCCAGCTTCAACCGGGACAGCTCGTTCTTTACGTTCTCGTCGTTGCGCAGATCTTTCTTGTTGGCCACTAATATAATGGGTACATTCGGACAAAAGTGTTTGACTTCAGGGACCCACTTTTCTGGGATGTTTTCCAACGAGTCCGGGCTGTCCACGGAGAAGCACATCAGAATGACATCGGTGTCCGGATAGGAGAGGGGGCGCAGCCGGTCGTAGTCCTCCTGTCCAGCTGTGTCCCACAAAGCTAGCTGGACTTGTTTGTTTTCCACCTCTATGTCCGCCACATATGTCTCAAACACAGTCGGAACATACACTTCGGGAAACTCGTCTTTGCTAAATACAATAAGAAGACATGTTTTCCCACATGCGCCGTCCCCCACCACGACAAGTTTCTTCCGTATGTCTGCCATTCCTTCCTTTTTCCTACTGCTCGCTTAAACGTGGCATCAAACACACAGATGTGCCCGTTGTAGTCACTCCTTCTGCCTTTAAAGTCTAAATGAGACGTATCCCGTAAGGCACTCCTGCCTCCTAATTCCAGAAAATCGACCAGGAACAGTGCGATCTCTTTATAAAGCATAGGGTGGTTTCCTAAATATAGCAATCCAATCGGAAATAGGGAGGTGAGCTCACAGTTTGTAGAGGAAGAGGTGATTGGATCTCACCGAGTTCCCTTATGGAGAGGAGGGTCATGGACCACGAGGACAAGCCCGACCCAGGATCAGTTTAAATCATCCGAATCAAACTGCATAATGAACACGGCTTTTTTACATTTTTATTATTCCTCTCTAAGACGACGTGTTTTATGGGCTGCTCGTCATTAAACATTCCCCATATCCGAATTTAAACATTATATATTTGGTTAAAGATAATCCTTTGTCCATACAAGTCTAGTATTCAATACGCTCGAATTCTAAAATATATATTTAAATAAGAAGTTTTATGGGAAATGCTTATTTGAACAAAATGATGGATGTCAGGTTGCTTATCAAATAAAATACATCTTGCCATGGTGTAAAAAAGGTACGTGGGGAAGGCAAATTCAATTCGACATTGTTATACGCATGTCTACGTAGTTCACGCTATTTACAGGGAGGGGGCACTAGCGTAGGCAAACTCTTAGCTTTGACTATCAAGCCTTGCTAAATCACCGCTCTCTCCAAGGAAACAAAACAATATATAATTGGGTTGACGGCGTGCTACAAGCAGAGACCCTCTCTCGACAAGACAACGCGTGAGTATCTCCTCGTTATGTGTTCAGGGCAAAAGCTGTGCAACGCGACTATTTTAAACGCGACTGCCGTGCTGTGAGTATTTCCCCTTTTGTTTAGCGGTTAAGGCCCCTCTGTTTGGAACTTGAAGGGGGGCCATGTTGTTTAGCCACTCAGTGTCTGCTTCATGTTTTAGCTCACACAACTTGGCAATAAGCGTGTGCTAGCTCCGAGCTATTTGGGTTTATTAGGCGTGTCTGCATTCAACCAACGCTTTATTACGAACCAAGGAACATTTACGGCTTTTCCATCGAACAGGTGAGCCCACACGCTACTGTAAGACAATCGTGAATTCACAAATGTAACTTTGATCGCCAAACCAATAATAAACAGCAGGCCCCGCTAGCGTTAGCTTTTTAGCTGGCTGCTAATGCTCCAGTGAAGTATCACTTGAGAACAATAAACAAAAGCGATATCAGCTAGTACCGACGAAGACGTGCACTGTAACAAACATACAATGCTATGCAACACATCAAGGAATTTCTAGCTATTAAACATTTGGAAATATAAGTAACGTAAATAATAAGTCAAAGCGGCTAGGCTAGCTTGCTTGTTAGCAACGGGCTAGCAGGCTAGGTTAACATCATTAGCTTGATTGAAGGCTTGCTTGCACATCGGTTTGTCACATCGACTAGTAATGTTGGATATATCAGTGCAGCTAGTAAAACATTACCGATGGTTCTTGCAGTGGGAATACAATACCCAATGTTATGCGATAACATCGAGTGTTTTTGCATCACTCGTAACATTAACGGTAGCGTTTCGTTTGCCATGATCACCAGCTAACACTAGCCTAAAGACAACGCTAGCTAGCATTCATGCATCAACATGCTAGTCAGTTACCTGTTTTGTTCTTGCCTTACCCATTCGTGAATGATTAAACCGTCGAAATTAGACTTCCCATTTTATGTAAATGCCCAGTTTCATCCGTCAACTACATTTTGAAATATTGTGCAACATAAACTATTGTTATAGTCGTAGCACGAAGTTAGCATCTCGGGAATTAGTCATTTCCCGGCGAAGAAAATAAGTGGTAGCTACCTGTTATACGTGTAGTAATCTTTTGGGTGGAAACTTTCCCTTTAGTCTTTTATAAAGGTGTACTTTTCCTCACAATAAATTCAGCAATAACGCCCACACGTTTTACTTGCAGCATTTTATTTCCTTAAAGCCTTACTGTATATGGTAAACTGTCAAGTGTAAATTGGTGCTACATTGACTTTATATAAATAAAAAGAAGGTACTTAAACCATATTACCTACTTACTTGTGTCAGACTTAAAGTCTATTAAAAGTAATGTTATTACTATGCAGAAAAGCACAAAAGGGGGATGAAACGAATCTGAGTACCCATGTCAACATAACATTTGTTTGTCTATCTTTGTTTTGTGTAGGCTTTACCGTGGAATGAGCGTTCCATGCAGCATCCTAGGTATGAATGACGTGGCCTGGCAGGAGACAAGAGGTGGGATGCTGCATGCAAATGGCGCTCCTGAGTCCGTAGGTGTCAGAGTTCACGTTGGAGTAGCTGGACAGGCTGCTGTAGTCCCACATTTACAGGGAATGGAAAGGGTTGTTCACCCTACCCCGGGTACCCCGCAGCCTCCACTGAGTGGACGGTCTCAGGATGACGCCACCGTTGGATACTTCTTTCAGAGGCAGCCCGGGGAGCAACTTGGAGGTTGCACGCCCAGCAAGCATCGCTGGCCAACTGGTGATGCTAATCATGTTGATCAGGTAAAGCATTTGCACTTAGTGTTACATTATTTGATTTAATTCATGTCACATGCTCTGTTGATCCATTATGTTTTACACCAAATGCCAGACATTCATCAATAACCATCAATATTGTTTTATTGAAATTGGATCTCTTGATCTAAAATCACAGGCTTTTGTTGGTAGAGGGTAATGCTTTAGGGTGCAGAATCTGTCTCCGATATTTCAAGGGGTTGTTCAACTTTCATTAAATATAAAGGACTTCTACATGCAAAAAAAAAAGAGGGGTTGTTGGTTAAAGAACATTGTTGACAACTGGCAGGTTCTATTGACTAAAACAGTCAATTGTATTTGTTGACAAAAAATCAAATAGAAATATTCACTACAGTTGTGTTGGTGCCTTATTCATTCATTAATTTGAATTTATATTAGGTACGATCCAGACGTATTCAGGCAATAATACATCAAGAGGAAAGGACTGTCGGTCCAGTAGGTCTTCTCTGTAGAACACTCTTAATGCTACCAGCCAAATAAAAATAATCGAGGCGTCTTAACAAAAAGGACTGAGGATTAGTTTCTCCCTGCACACTTTGGTTGAGAGGTGCCGTCAACCCTGGACAGATCACCAGTCCGTCACTGGGCCACCACAAGACCCAGGTGTGTTAGGGCAGCAACTGCATTGGTTGTTAAAAAAATGCAACTTTCTCATTTGCAGAAGGCAAATCTAGTCAGACCAGAGCTTTGTCCACTGTTAGCACAGCTGCAGAGTGACTGTCGCTATGATAACCAGTCTAACTTCTAATACCCTGTCTACCAGAATTGAACAGCTGCGCAGTGTTTTGGCATCTAAACAGTTTTGAGATTTCTTTCTTTGTTGCACAAACTTTACTTCCTGCATTGAATTTGATCTTCTTACTGGTACCTGTAGCGTCACATCCACCTCACTTAACCAACATGAGTTTAGGCTATAAAAAGACAATGCTGAACATTTAAAATAAGTTAATGTTGTTGTTTTTTTACATTACATTACATTTAGCTGATGCTTTTATCCAAAGCGACTTACAATAAGTGCGTTCGACCAACAAAATACAAGCTTGAAGAAAACAGAATCATATAAGTACATCAGGTTTCATAGAGCCAAACATTTCAAGTGCTACTCAACTGGCTATAGATGAGCCAGTCCTTTATTAGTATATAAGTGCTCTGTTAGCAGTTCTTTGTTAGTAATTCTATCGCTCGTAAAGTATGTTTATTAGGATAGACTGGAATTATTTCACTCGCTCTATCCAACCAAAACCCAACCAATAAGCTAGTAAGAAGGTTAAGGTTTGATATGTTTTTGTGATTTAAAAGAAAAGGATCTCTCTTTACAATTTTAATCTATTCTAACACTTATTTCTGGCCAACCTTCTAATTATTGAGACGCATGCCATGGGGCCGAGAGATAAACCCATGTCAGGTCCATTGTATGCATTAATAAGGGCTTGTTGAAAAATGTTTCGGTGTAACCTGTTTTCTGTGTGTTTTTTTATTTTTACAGCTGTGTCTGTCTGGGTTAATGTTGCATTACATCAGTTTTTTGCCTTAAAATATGACCCTACTTATCATATGTAACAGAATCAGGATGGTCCGGAGGGAAAATAAATTGGGCGCAGCTCTTCTGTTTTGTTAAGTCCTTTTTAGTGTTCGAGTGCTATGATTGTTATCTTGACATTTAAACATCCAAATTATTTCCAGCATCATCAGCCTCAGTGCAGAAAACTGAACAATGGCTCATTCAGTTTATGAAAATCCTCCTGGATCTGTACTCTGGTGATTAGGATAACTTATGGAAAGCTAATTAGGCTTACACATTTCAAAGGAAATGAGGATGTATTGTGGCCTATTTTATAAAGCACCTTGTTGAAATCCTCAGTATTGAACATGCTTTTGTTGGCTGAGCGGCCTCTTGAAATATTCTGGTTGTTTAGTTTTTTTCTCACAGAACCTCATTTTTTTTCAGGGTAACATTGAGCAAATACCAATTGCTACTTATTGATCAGAACATGTCTTTTTTGTCTCCTCTTATTTAGTGCTTAAAGCTTTTTGGTTACAGTCCATGTTTTCTTCCTATGTCTCAGGTCCGTGCTGCAGATGAAATGAACTACGACTTCCAGGCTCTTGCTTTGGAGTCGAGGGGCATGGGAGAGGTAAGAGGTTTTCCTCCTAACGTCTGTCTATATTCAATTACAGTACCGAGGTTTTTTATAGAAAAATATAGTATGAGGGGGCTAACGTCCAATTTCCAGCCAAAATTACGAGCCCGTCCACTTTCGGGTGAAAATAATGCATTACAGCGAACTGGAAAATAATAGATTCTTCATGTCTTAAAGCTGCTGAGTCATATATTGCTCCTCAAACAACAAATTAATCCAGAGTTATGGTTTCGTTACTTCCTCTACAGAAAAAAAGGATGGTAAAAGAAACAATCTTATTCCGAATTCACAGTTTAAGTGTAGGCCTTCTGCCTGCCACTCGTCCGCCGACCGGCTGGACATCCATCCCCTATTTATTCGGAGTTCCATAAAAACAAAACTGTCAAGGCCGCCTGGCAGTTTATTTGACACGGGTTGTTTTTTTTGGAGTAATTACATAGTTTTTGACAAACCGAGATATTGTTTTCTGGCATCACTTTAACATTTTACGGAGGAATTGACATTTTGTTATGAGGGCGCAGCGCCCCTGTTACACGGTTTTGACAAAACCCTGCAGTACAGCTTTAAATTAAAGTAGGAATCGATATGCACCACTCTCTTTTTCTTGGCTTGAAAGTTAACAGTAACGGTACGTCCACACAGCAGCTTTAGACGAATCTTCCAACGCTTCTCTGCCATTGACTTTGAATGGGGATGACGTCACTTTGCCTCGTTTTTTGCCGAACTGCATTGTTGGGGAGCGAAGCGAAGATTTCCAGGATGTCCAGGATTCAAAAGTTGAGCAATGTTCAACTTTTGAAGCTGAGCTGGAAGCGTCAGCCAGTCAAATCACGTATATGCAAATCTGACAGTAGAAGCGCTAGCCAATCAAACCGCGTGTAAGCAGGGAGAACCAGACCGCAGTTCATTTCCTCATATTCCAAACGAGAAATTACGGTAGCAAATCACCCGGTTCTTTACGACCAGAACTATTAACGGGATACAATCCGGAGGAACCAGGCATGGAGGGAGGTGGCAGAGACAGTGGGTGAAACTGGTAGGTTTTCGCCTGTTTGGGGAGTTTATATATATATATATATATATATATATATATATTGCTCGCATAAAATCCCCGGGGTTTTTTGCTTTGTATGTCGGGGGCGGGAGATTCATGTGATTGGTTGTTGGTCGCATTGCTCGCAAAAAATCCCCAAGCTGTCAGACACGCCCAGCTCCAAGATTTTCAAGATGTTTGAAAAGCTGCTGTATGGACGTACCGTAAGACATTTGTAGGTGGCTGCCTTTACACACATCAGATTGGGTTGAACAGGGCCCTCCAGTGTATTGCAGGGATGTTTTTCTTCATGATCTCTGCAGCCACAATAACTGTATATAAGTGTTCATAATGAAGGGAGATTTTTGATTGAGTATTAGTAATGGGAAAATGTTTATCCCTAAACATCAGATTTTAAATAAACTATGGTTTGCATATTTTACATATTACATGGCATAAGACATCTTACTTACTCATCTCGAATGTCTACAATTTACTTGTAGCATCTGCCAGCAAAAAAGCTCTGGGATTCTGATGAGCTGGCCAAGGATGGAAGGAAAGGGATGCTTCTTGGAGAGGAGTGGAGGGACAATGCATGGGGAACATCACGTGAGTGGCTCCTATGTCTTTATTGTATTCTCAAGTAGCTATAATTTCAAGATCAAGAATTCATTTCATGGCTGAAAATAGCACCACTGATCACCTATTGACTTTGACTTTCACTGTTGCATGACTATGACTGGGTTGTTTACCCAGATTGGTTTATGTACACGACTATTACTATGTCTGATCACAGCTTTTCATTCAGATCATTCAGTGTCTCAGCCAATCATGGTGCAGCGGCGACCAGGCCAGAGTTTCCATGGGAATGGTGATGCCAATTCTGTGCTTTCACCTCGCTCAGAAGGCGGAGGCTTGGGGGTGAGCATGGTGGAGTACGTCCTTAGCTCTTCTCCTGGGGACAAGATGGACGGTCGCTACAGGAATGGAGGCTATGTAAGTTTAGCTTTTTGTTTCAAAATGGGGCCATCTCTTACTCATTAAAAGTTATTGCCTTGGAAGGCAAATAGTCTTAACCTTTATTTTTGTTATGAATATAGGGTGGAGCAGATGTTGATCAAGATGGGAGAGAGAAGATTGATGTACAAGAGAAAGTATCCCCCTTTGAAGAGGACAAGAGCCCAGAGAAGGTGGGAGATGAGAATGATCCCGCTAAAGCAAACGGAAGAGGTCTACTAAACGGCATGGACAGAGACTGCAAAGATTTCAAGTATGTTTGTTCTTCAATCATAACTCAAATGGCTATCCAATGTGATTGAGATGTAAATTCCTTTTTGAATCCTCATCTGAAGCTCTTGTTTTAGATTATCTTTCCATTTCAAGCCTAAACATAATAAAATTGTCCAAATATGCAAGTTAATTTAAATGTAAAAGCTAATCGTCTTAACAACTATAATAGACCTTCCTAAGGAAAAGTTTCCTTCTAATTTGGTATTTGTGCTTCTTTGGTTTTCCAGTCTGACCCCTGGAAGCCGCCAAGCTTCCCCCACTGAGGCTGTGGAGAGAATGGGTCCCAGTCAGCCAGGTATGGAGATGATGGCACAGCACCACCAACATGTCCTCCAACAACACAACCCCGCACAGAACAAGGGACCTGAGGACTTCCAGAACCAGGAACCCCAGAACATGGGAGGCATGGAGCAGCAGGCCGGAGTGGAGTCCCTCCAGTTCGACTATGCCGGGAACCAGATTCAGGTGGACTCCTCAGGAACTCCAGTAGGAATGTTTGACTACAACTCTCAGCAGCAGGTTGGTTGAATCTCACAACACATCCTTAAAGAGGGATGATTGTAAGATCATTCAACAGATTGTGATCCTTTTTCTTGTTTTCTTATTTTATTTGGTCCAGTTGTTCCAGAGATCAAATACCCTCACGGTGCAGCAGCTCAGTGCAGCTCAGCAGCAGCAATATGCCCTGGCTGCAGCCCAGCAGCAGCATCTGGGTAAGTGGGACTGTGCATCTTCCACAGTGTGCTGTGTAATATCGTTCAACTACTTTTCTGTCTCTAGAGATCTGTTTTCAATGCTGCATATTCATTTGATATGGAAATATAAAATAATTACTGTTCCTCATAATACGCAGCTGGCCTTGCTCCCGCGTTTGTGCCAAACCCTTACATCATTAATGCTGGCCCCCCTGGAACCGACCCCTACACAGCCGCTGGTCTGGCAGCAGCAGCCTCGCTTGCAGGTGATCATACAAAAACCATTTTCAGCCTTTTTTGAGCTCTTAAGGCTTTTGTCTTTGACATGCTCTTCTGTTCTGATTGAGTTCAGTTGATCTGTATGTAACATCACCATTTCCTTCAGGCCCCACAGTGGTCCCTCCACAGTACTATGGTGTTCCCTGGGGCGTGTACCCGGCCAACCTTTTCCAGCAGCAGGCTGCCTCAAATGCCAATCACTCAGCTAATCAGCAAGCATCCAATCAGGGACAAGGGCCAGGCCAACAACAGGTAAGAAGTGGATTTGATCAGAGGGTTGTTTTGCAAAGGTGGCCCTAAAAAGCACCTGAATGACGAGTTGCACCCAGATTAAGCTATCTCCTAAACACCACTCAAAGCTAGTTAGCGCAGATTTATGCAAGTCTGGTTTATGTCATGACTTTGAAATGCGCTCAATACGTCAAGCACGGATTAGTTAACTTCACACGCAAGAACATGGCCATGTACAGATGGACTATAAACAGGGGTGCACATAACTTTTTTAGTGAGTTACTCATGAGTACCAGGAGACAGCGTTTGGTACTCACCCAACACGAAGCGTGGTCCTCCTCAGTGTCTCCTTCACTGTCCTCTATTTACACTTCTTGCATGCTAGATGATGAAGATGCACCTCCCTGTCTCTTTTTAAGCCTCCGATTTGCTTTCTCCAAAACTTGTTGCCAAAACTGTGAAGTCCTTGCATTTCCTGAGGCCAAGTTGGAGGATCAAATACTAAGAAATGATCACATGACTTGAAGTCATATCTGATTTCAGATGTGGGAAGTTACCAAGTACACTTCTTCAAGTACTGTACTTATATGATATTTGTACTTTACTTGACTTTGATCTAATTTGTAAAATTAGCTGCACCTTTACCAGCTTTGAGAACACTTTAATGATCAATCATTACAAAACATATCATATATATTATTGTTACTTGAGTAACATTTTGAATGCAGGACTTTTATTGTAACAGGGTAACACTCTGGTACTTCTACTTTTACTCAAGTATAATATCTGAGTACTTCTTCCACCTCTGTCTGATTTCCAAACTCTTCCATTAACACCCTGAGGAAGTTTGCAACTGTGTGTTTCACTCCACTTTGTTGTAAATCAAACTGCAGCAGCTTGACCACAGAGCATGAACGTTGTGATCAGCCGCGCATGCGTACCAGTTATGTATGGGCTCAGAACAGTCTCATAATACACACATGCACACAGAAGGATTCACACTTGTATTTCCGGATCCATACTTGTGTTTTTCAATGCACACACAAATGTTTCCATTTCATATACATGTAACATTACATTTATCTGCTGGTGGACTACCTGAGAGATATACAGCAGGAGAACACGCCGTCCACCGCGGAGAATAAACAGAAGGGCGACCATGACAACCATGCTCCGGGGTCTTCTTCGCTGCTTTTGGTGTATTTTGTGGCGGCAGCAGCGCCACTTGCAGGCCTGGCATATGTACTACAGCGTTTCCAGCGGTCTAGTGTGAACGGACATGTTAATGAATCGAATGTGTGTGAATGGAAGACTTTTTTGCGTTTGCGTTTTACTGTATGCGTCCTCGTGGGGCCGGGGTCTAAGCCAAACTATATCCGGTCACAGAGATCTGCTATTTTAAAGTAAGGTCAACACATATCGACCCTAAATATAGTCTATATTAAGAACGAGAAAAGTCTTAACATATATATTGTTTTTTGTAAACATATGGCAAATGTGTGAGGGTGATGACGTCAGAGCATCGTCCTCTGTGCCGGGCTTAGCCCCGGACAGCCCCAGCCCAATTTAAACCCCTGGGTATTTGCGAGGGGAGCTCCTATATGGCATTACCCCCGCTGAAGCTCATGAAGTTTAATATATTTCATAGTTCAACGTTTGTCAATTGTTTTGTTTATTGGTCAAATAGTGGTTTCTGAGGAGTTTCACTGGAATGAAAGAGTACAGAAGCAACAAAGCAGCATACTGCCTTAACCCTAACCCACAGAGAGGTTGAAGTTCATGTGGAGAGGAGGCTTCAGTAGTCTGTCTGCACTCGGTTTAGTTGTGCTATCTTACAATCAATATAGTAAATGTGAGGTAAATTGTGTCGCCAATGTAACCGGTTAGAACTCAAAGTTGCGATGAGGTCTTAAAATGTATGGAAAGGGTCTTAAAAAGGTCTTAAATGGTATTAATAATTTGACTTCAGGATTCCTGCATATACCCTGCTTAGGCTAATCGATCAGTGCACTACGAAGCCAGTGCTAGACAGTGAACAGTCAACGGGGGTCATTATCGGCTCTTAATAGTTTGATCGGTGCTCTCTATAAAGGCCGATCAGGAGAGCTGGATCCTGATCGATATGGACATAAACGCGAGTGAAGTATAATAACCGGACGCGAGAGAGAGATCAGATCAGCTGGCTGAGTCTGATGGAGACGCTCCGCCCTCTGTTTAGCGAGCTGACCGGACAGCGCAAAATGCGTAGCCTATATGAAGCGCTACGTCATGAACGCAAGAAATCCTACCCTCGTGGGGGCGCGCTCATGTGATTGGCTTAGAATGAAGGAGACATCTGATTGGCTGTAGATAGAAAAAATTACAAGTACGAATCGGGTGAGCGTCAGGGGAGTCTCAAAAAACCCACACACGAATGCACAGCGATCCGTGCACGGAAAGCTGTTGGTGTTTGCAGGTGCAGAGGTTTTAAATGGAAAACAAATGTGAGGATCAAAAATACATATGTAAAACTTTTTTCTGTAATTGGATTTTATTTACATGTATATGAAACGGAACACATTTGTGTGTGCACAGAAAAAAGTGTGGATCCGGAAATACAAGTTTGAATCCTTCTGTGTGCATGTGGTGTATTATGAGACTGTTCTGAGCCCATAGTTATGTGCACCCCTGACTATAAGGTCATGACACCGAGCTGCAACATGTGAAAGTATATTATATTGAGATTCAAATATTATAGTTGGAACAAATGAAAACACTGCCACTGTTTAACTAACTTCAAAGATGGCTGCCCTCTTCATTAGACAGATTTCTGGGTGTGGGTTTCTTTAAATTACATATTGATCATATGCTGTTCAGCTTAAGACTTAAAATCATATATGTGACCCGCTCTAATCGAAATCAGTCGGAAGTCGCAACGGCTCATTTCAAAATAAACTGGAGTTTGCGTAAAAAAACTATTTTTTCGGGGTTTTGGGTGTTTTGTTTGATTTTAAACAACAAAGTCTTGGCTTTCAGAATATGAAAACTTTTATTTCCAAACTCACAACGATAAATACATTCTTTAAGCTTGTAAGGGACGAGACATGCAATCTGCTCTTATCCGCAGCGCCGCCCCCCCCCCCTCCCTCCGGCTGACATTATGATGTAAGCGTAGAGTAATCATAAATAACACGGCAGGGTCCGTTACAGTTTGTTTTCATCTGATTTCAATTAAACAAAGTCTTGGCTTTCCGAATATTAAACTTGTTTCTGTAAATTCAGATGATAAATACAACTTTGAAGCTTGTAACGGTATAATTACAAGCGCAGAACGGAGTAATTTAACGTCACAGCAGGCATAACAACAGCCGGTGTTTCTCGTGAGGGTTTTCCCCGGGAAACAAACGCAATACACACAAATGCAAAATTACACACACACACACTCGCGAGCTTCCCCCAGACCAGTAATCCAAACGAAAATATCTTCCCTCCGTAGTATTTTGATCATTTGCTAATAATCAATCGGATCGATGGATTCCAGAGAAGAGGAAACTTTGAAGGCCTTTTTCTCAAAATGATGACTCGGTGACAGTCATTATATAATGTGACATATTTCGCTTAATATTTGGAGTACAAAAACAATCCTGATATCATTAGAAAGCTAGGAGTCTCCTCTTTCCAGCAGTGTATATAACTCAAAATGTGTCTTCGGGTCAATGCGACTGATTTCGATAGAGCAGGTCACATATGATCTTAGATTATAAATTCAAGTGCAAGTTCATGTCAATATACAGTTCAAATTAGTAATAACTGTCTGTATTATCTTCCTGTCCTGTGTTAAAAGTGGTTTTGCCGCTATTGGAAAAAAATGGTCACATTCTCTGTGCACCATCAGAATTGAGGAAGATTTGAATCAAAATTTGATGCCAGTTTGGGGGTTGTTTGTTTATGTTGCTAGGCATTTGTCAATCAGAACTGCTAGAACCAAAGCCACACAGTCCTGATGAAGCAGATTAGCTCAACTTTACCATAAAAAGCTAAATATGGTTAAACTCTGCGAGTGCCTTTGGGGAAGCTGTAGTTGTGACGATGTCCTCCCCGTCCCCTCCCAGGTGATGCGGCAGGGAAACAACCAGCGGCCCCTCACCCCGGGGCAGGGACAGCAGAGTCAGCAGGAGTCTCTCGCCGCAGCAGCTGCCGCAAACCCTGCGTTGGCATACGCAGGTATGTCTGGTAAGTACACTAGTTCTTACAAATACAATACAGCCATATACATTTAACTTCACTGCTCGATGTAGTCATTTGAATTGTCTTTTTAAGTATGTTTTTTATTTATATATTTTTTTTGGTTTCATGTTCTTTAGTGTCTTAAAGTTGTTTCATTTGTAGTAACACCCTTTTCATGTTCTTCATCTCAGGATACCAGGTGTTGGCCCCTGCAGCCTATTATGACCAGAATGGGGCCCTTGTGATGGGCCCAGGTCGAGCTGGCCTCGGTGGTCCCGTTCGTTTAGTCCAGACTCCTCTCCTCCTCAACCCTGCAGCAGCAGCACAAGCTGGTGAGTACTAGTCCATCTGTCATCCTTTTCAATATGTGTACAGGGTTTCCCACACATAGACTATACTTGGGCGGGCTGCCCAGGTATATTAACGGCCGCCCAAGTATATTTCGCATTTAGTTTTGTTTGTTTTTTAGAATTATTATTTTTTTTATTCGCCCGTGACCACGACGCCATCTGCGATCGATTAACTTGTGGACAATGATCCCACTGATCTCGCCTCCTTCTGGCCTGTTAAGTGGCCTGCCTCACACAGGGTGACTGGCTGTCCACATGATGTGGCCTGCCGACATGGCCACTGTCATACAGATCATAAATCAAAGCCCTTGATTGGTCTCTGTGTGTCATTCAAGCTCGGGATAAGCTCAGCTCAGGTGAGGTAAAGGACTCTTGAGTGTTTAGATAGTTAACTTAGTCTAAGTTCTCAGTGGGTCTCAAACGGTGTGGTCACCATTTATGTAAACACATATTTCCATTTGAGAGGGTAGTGATTGGTCTAATGGATAGTGAGGTGGGAAGATCGGAAGGCTGTGAGTTCAAATCCCGCCAGGAGCACCACCACTAGTGTGCCCTTGAGTAAGGCACTTAGCCCTTAGTTACTCCAGGGAGAATGTCCCTGTAATCAGTCATTATAAGTCACTTTGGATAAAAGCGTCAGCTAAATGAAATGTAATGTGATTAGTAAAATATGCATGAATAAATAAATAAAAAGTTAACTGGGTGAAAAAAGGTAAGATACACTTTTAAAACTTGTTGAGAGAAAACTAGTCTTTGCTGCTGCCTCAAAGAGGAGCAGGGGGGAGAGGAGAGGCTGATTCAGGAGCACAGACACACTCGCAACTATAAATGAACCAAAAATAAATTAATAAACAAGTTTCAGTGTTTTTTTCATATTGGAAATGGTATGTTATTGGTTATGGCCATGATTTTATGATTATTGAAATGTATACAGTTCTGTTTAATATAGGTGTTTCCATAGATCTAGTCTCTATATTTCCCCCTCAAAATGCACCAGATTGATGCATTTAACTCCAAAATAAAAAATAAAATCTTACCGGGGGTCATGCCCCTGAACCCCCTAGAGGATTTGAGGTCGACCCCCACTAAAAATCACATGGATAGGTTCCTAAATACATTTATAAATACATTTATTTTTTTAAATAGTAACCCATTTCCATATGTTCATGTGTGGGTAGTAGATTTAAACAATAGGGCTATCATTATGGGCCCTGCCTGTAGACTGTTCGCTCTGCCATCGCGTGAAGGGTCTGCTAACAAGCGACCAACAGAAAGGTTAATGTTGTTGCACGTCACCTCATATATATATATATATATATATATATATATATATATGTATATCTACTCCTCCTTGCTCTTACTCAATCAGTACCACCCGGGGTCATTCTGCCCTCAGCTCTCCTTGTGCCCCTCACACTCTCCTCTCTCCGTCCACCAGCAGCTGCGGTGTCAGCTTCTAACTCCGGTAACAACATGTCTGGTCCTCCAGGCAACGGGCTGTACCGCTCCATGCCTCAGCAGCAGCAGCAGCAGCAGCAGCAACAGCAGCAACAGCAGCAGCAGCAGCAGCAGCAACAGCAGCAGCAACAGCAGCAGCAACAGCAGCAGGCCCCCCCACCCAGCGGCGGGCTGCCCTCCAGCTCCTTCTACGGCTCTGGATCGGTCCCCAACACTTCTCAGAGCAGCTCCCTCTTCTCACACACCTCCGCTGCACAGCAACAGAACTCCTCCCTGGGTTTCAGCAACACCGGCGGCTCGCTCGGCGTCGGCCTGGGCTCTGCTCTCGGGGGCTTCGGCTCCTCTGGTCAGTAACTTTGCCACAAGGTAGACAAAGATAAACTTTACTTTTAGGAGTCTGTTTTCTCACACTGTTTCTGTTTTTGTTTTTTTGCAGTATCAAGCTCTACTAGTAGCAGTGTATCTCGCAGGGACTCCCTGCTGGCAAGTGCTGACCTTTACAAACGCGGCAACAGCAACTTAACTCCCATCGGCCAGCCCTTTTACAACAGCCTGGGTTACTCCTCTTCGCCCAGCCCCATTGGCCTCACCCCAGGTCACTCTCCACTCACTCCTCCACCCTCTCTGCCCTCCTCGCATGGATCCTCTTCCAGCCTTCACCTAGGTATGCCTTATATTCATTCATTATCTAATGTTTTACATTATTTAATTTTTACTTTATCTCAATATTCATTTTTAAAGGTTTCTTTTGACCAATGTGTACACTGTTCTAAAATGAATAACAATCATGGTCAACTGCTGTCACCACTACAGTATCCGCTCATCCTGTTACCCTAGGTGGCCTGACGAATGGCAGTGGCCGCTACATCTCTGCAGCGCCTGGAGCTGAGGCCAAGTACCGGAGTGCCGGCGGGACGTCCAGTCTCTTCAATTCCAGCAGCCAGCTGTTCCCTCCGTCTCGGCCCCGCTACAGTCGCTCTGATGTCATGCCGTCCGGACGCAGTCGCCTACTGGAAGACTTCAGGAATAATCGCTTCCCCAACCTTCAACTCCGTGACTTGCCGGGACACATGGTGGAGTTCTCTCAGGACCAGCATGGATCCAGGTGGATAAGATATTTCAGCTCTTTGGCTGAAAAAGGCATTTTAACTCTTTTACCTTGCATTGTGTCTGTACCAAAATCTGACAAACATCTTTTCCTCTCATCTGTCTAGATTTATCCAACAGAAGCTAGAGAGAGCCACTCCAGCTGAGAGGCAGATGGTTTTCGGAGAGATTCTGCAAGCAGCATACCAACTGATGACTGATGTGTTTGGGAACTATGTCATACAAAAGTTCTTTGAGGTAAGAACTGTTTTTAAAGTCGATCTAGATCTGAACAGATACAAGACCAGAGAGACTTTCTTGAGTATGTGTACTAAATACTTTGTTTTGTGTGATGCAGTTTGGGAGTGCAGACCAGAAGCTGGCTTTGGCAACACGTATCCGTGGACACGTCCTTCCCCTGGCTTTGCAGATGTACGGCTGCAGAGTTATTCAGAAAGCCCTGGAGTCCATTTCCTCTGACCAGCAGGTAATTGTAAGTGAGATGATACTTTTTTTTTTTAAACAAAGTTCTTGCTAACTATTTATTTATTTTGTTATCATACGCCAACATGGGGACATTTGTTAACATGTTTCCCCTCCTTCCCCTCTCTAGAGCGACATTGTCCGCGAGCTGGATGGCCACGTGTTGAAGTGTGTCAAGGACCAGAATGGCAACCATGTGGTGCAGAAGTGTATCGAGTGCGTCCAGCCTCAGGCCCTACAGTTCATTATTGATGCCTTCCAAGGACAGGTGCGTTCAATATATAGATGGCATTGTTTTATGCAAGAAGGTAATATGAAAAAGAAACGAGTTGATCAGATTTTCAGTTTAACATGATCCTATGACATTAATTGTCAGGCAATAAAACAATCTATTTCTGTATTGAGTAAAGGCATTACTTTGTTTACCATCAGTGTTAAAAATAAATACTAATGGTATTATTGCATATAATTGTTTTTCGAAGCTAGTGCCTTTTTTTTTTTGGTTAGTAATAAAATCCATAGCCACCTTTTACACTTTTTCCAATTTCTATGGATACCACAATATTGTGAAGTAAATATCTGATATTCAGGGTTCTTACGGTCATTAAAAACCTGGAAAAGTCATGGAAATTCAAAATGCTTATTCCAGGCCCTGAAGTTATGGAAATGTAACTAAAGTTGCATCAAATATAATGTATATTTTATCTAATCGCCGAAATAGTAATACTATAATGATAATAAATACTGTATAGTAAAGAAACGTAAAATGGCATTTAACTGACAAGGTATTTTGCTGGTGAGAGATTTGAATTGCTTTAGCGTGTAGAAGCTAGTAAGCCTATTTGTTTTAGATTGGCACAGCATGTTTCATATGCAGACCTTATTTTCCTGTTAAAATAAACTATTTTCAGTGGTACCGCTGAGAAAGTAATTTTTTTGGTCATGGAAAATTAGGTAACAGTCATGGAGAAGTCATTGAAAATCATTGGTGAAAAAGTGTATGAATCCTGGATATTGATACAGCTGTAAGCTTTTTAGTCCAGTCAAACGCAGCGTTTATACTTCAGTCGTGCTTTATTTTTATGAAATGACCTCTATACTGATACCCTTATTTCCTTTTGCAGGTGTTTGTGCTCTCCACACACCCTTATGGCTGCAGAGTCATCCAGAGGATCTTGGAGCACTGCACCCAGGAGCAGACTCTGCCCATCCTGGAAGAGCTGCATCAGCACTCTGAACAGCTGGGCCAGGTGAGCACATCTGTCTCATTTCTAAGTGAACCTAGATGTTTGTCTTGTTAGATGTGACAGATTATTATTGATGTGTATTTGCATGTCTTCCTTCATGTTTGAGCATTTCATATTGTCAGCTTGTCATTGTACCTGTGTTGTCAAATGTAAGGATGAATGTATGTATACTGTTAGCTGTCATTACATCTGATGTATGTGATTATTTAAACATCCACCCTGCCCCCTCACCTATTCCATCTAGAAATATCAAGGCGTATCATTGGAGATGACACCCAAAACATATTATACAGTGTCCCGCGATGCACTGTTCAAGGTCAGAGCAACTTGCCTCTCTCTCGCGGATGTCCCTATGCTCCCTTCCTCTTTCCCTTTTTTATCTTCTGTTGTGTAAAGAATCTTGTTTAACATTTTAGATAGTTTTCCAACTACAGGCCTTCTTCTAACCCACTGAGCCGCCTCTTTCTCTCCTTCTTGCTTTATGCCACAGAGGATTCAAAAGACACACCTGCTGTCTGATGATCCCTCTCTTCTGCCCGAAGCATCTATCATCAATCTGGTTTTTTTATCGTCTTGATTTCACTGCTATTGTTTGATAGAAGAATTTGAAACTCATAGGACAAGTAAAAGATTCATCTTACCGGAAGAAATTGGCTTAAATTAATAATGCAGGTTCTTGTTCAAAACAGATTGACAGGAAATGGATTTGAAGGCTACCAAATTAAAAGTGGTCTCATTGCTACCAAAAAAACTACTAATTTAACACAATCAAATCAGAGTGGTGTTATTTGCTGCTTGGGCAGGTGAGTTCTTGTCGCACTAAAATAACACCATAACTGTCCATCACCCATTCCTGAAGGGGCAACGATGCTGTTGGTCATGTTTGTTCATCAAACCAGCAGCATCTGCTTTGTCTGATTTTCCGCAGTGATGACGATAACTTTTTTAGTAAGATCCAAATGGGAGTGTCACTCATCGATCTATCGATCACTCTAGAGATGCATGATTATCTCGCAAACAATTTAAATCAATGTTAAATAGTGTTGCATGAGCATCAATCGCAATAAAGGGTGTTGCATGGGTCCTTTTATGATTTTCTTCTTCTTTTATTTTATATTGAAATGGTTTTTCACCCTGAGCTCACACCTCCACTGCCTCCTACAGGATCAGTACGGTAACTACGTCATTCAGCATGTTTTGGAGCACGGCAGACCAGAAGACAAGAGCAAGATCGTCGCAGAGGTTCGCGGAAAGGTTCTTGTCCTCAGCCAACACAAATTTGCAAGGTAAGTTGTCTTGTTTTTAATGTAGACACTTTGAGGAGGTGTACCTCGCAGTGAAACACATTAAACTTGTATTGTCAGTCGTATAGGGGTGCAACAACTAATCGACTTAATCCATTACCAAATTAGTCGCCAACTAATTCAGTCGTCGATTCGTTGGTGACGTCATCACGTGTGTTTTACGCGCCGTTAAGCTCCAACGTTATTGGTCTTTTTTTCGCTAGGCTACTGGAGACATTTAAAAAAGATATGTCATGTATTATTGCTACATAAGCATTGTATCGCAGTCTTAGTGTCGCCAACTCGTTTCTAATAAGCAAAAAGACAAAAAAAAATGTCTATGATGTATTCTCGACCTTTCCAATCCAGAAGAGAGAGAGATCTTTCTCTCCCCGTCTGTGTGCGAGGGGGCGGGGCCGTTTACACTCACGCAGCAGCTACATGCATGCAACACACTGCGGAGAGAACTCGCTCCGAGGTGTGGTTAAACTTTACCCTTCTCGATGTGGACAATGCTCGTTGCCAAAAGTGCAATAAGAGTTTAGCATGTAAGGGCGGTTACACGAGCAATTTGTCTAAACATTTAGCAAAAGTGCTCCACATTCAGACGGAGAAATGCACCGGGTTCGACTGTCTTTCTAGCAGCTCTGTAGCCCCATCCACGAGTAACGTTTCCACGTCAGGTGTTATGTATGCTAGCAGCAACCTTTATATATACAGTCTATGGCAGCAACACACAGAGTTAACTCAAGGATACAAACATGGGTTAATGATTAGAGGTAACAGAGTTATTTAGTTTGTTAAAGTTTCAGCTATTCTGTTTACAGTTCTGTCATCACATTATTTAATAAGATTTGTTAAAACACTGTTGTTTCTTTTGATGTGAAATATTATTTATTTCATTTAAATAAAAAGCAATGTTAATTTTGTTCAAAATGGGTTTAGTTAATTTAATAATATATGTATTTTTAAATCAAGTATTCATCTTTATTGTCTTTGTTAGTTTCCACATGCCTAAAACAACCTCAAGCTAAATCTAACAGTTGATGGCTAAATAAGAGCGTTTGAGAAATTGTGCAAGGCATAATAGTCAGAATAGTCGATTAATCGTTTAATTAATCGATTACCAAATTAGTCGTTTGTTGCAGCCCTGCAGTTGTATGATAATTCAAAAATCAGTAATAATTATTCAGCCTTTCCAACAATGGATGGATCCACCATGACGGACAACGGCTGTGCAACTCTTTCAGCACAGATGATGAAACGGAAGCTTTTCTCTTTCTTTTCTCCTTCAGTAACGTTGTGGAGAAGTGTGTGATCCACTCTTCGCGTGCGGAGAGAGCTCTGCTGATAGATGAAGTGTGCTGCCAGAAGGACGGGCCCCACAGCGCCCTGTACACCATGATGAAGGACCAGTACGCCAACTATGTCGTCCAAAGAATGATTGACATGGCAGAACCTGCTCAGCGCAAAATCATCATGCACAAGGTTGGTAAACTACAAATCTGTTTCTCCATAAATACAGTGTGCCAATGATTTTAAATAAGTACTTTACCTCTTATGCAATAGAACAATAACTACAACTTACTAATTTCCCCTAACTTCAAAACAATGCGAGGGTCTGAGCAACTTGTGAAAACAAGGTTTATGGCCTTATACATTCCCTCCAAAAAGGGATTATAGAACATCAAATATATTTTATTTGTTATCTTCCTGTATTTTAATCCATATTGTATGTGTGTTGACTCTTTAAAATGTAGTTATTGACTTGTTTGTTTTTTTACATGAAACCACACTGACTATGAGCTAGGGTTATTTATTTTTTGATTGTAAGAAATGCCTGTACATTATGGTGTTCTGACCAATAAGATCTAAAATATTATATTCAAATGTTAATTTGTTTTCCTTATCATAAAGTTATAACACATAAGAAGCTGCAAATACAAAATCTGGCTTTTATGGCCTCAGAACTGACCTAGATTGATTTAACTCAATAATGAATGGACTAGGGCTGTCAGTCGATTAAAATATTTAATCGCATGATTGTCCATAGTTAATCGCACATTTTTTATCTGTTCTAAATGTACCTTAGAGGAATATTTTTCAAGTTTTTAATACTGTTATCAACATATGAGTGGACAAATATGCTTTATGCTAATGTTTATTATCATTTGAACAATGACAAATATTCTCATGAATATTAAACGCAACAACCTCTGAACATTACAAATATTCGCCTCAATTCAACCTGGAACCTCTCTCATACAATAATACAATACAAAGTGGGTGTGTGTGTGTGCACTATCCGTGCTGAGTGTGCTGACTTCTCGTACAATGTCCCACTGTCTGGCTTCCTGCATAAAGTCAAGTGCTCGGCGCAGTTGTGGCGAAATGTCGCTCCTCTGTTTTCATTTAAATAGCTCCTTCTATCCGTTAGCGCAGCTAGCTAGCACCAGATGCCAACAACAACAATGCAAGTAAGGTCTCTCTCTCGCTCGCTCGGGCCACACATACACACACCCTCCCGGTCCTCTCAATAGCCAGTCGGTGCCTGCCGGTGAGCGTGGAAGTGTGGTCTGCCACAAGCGGGCGGCAGGAGCGGGGCTGTCAGCATCAGCTTGTAGATGGTATTTTAAACTCGATACGCTCTGAAACTACGGGGCGGCCGAGGAAAAAAAATACACATGCGTTAAAATAATTAGTGTCGTTAATTTTTTTTTCCGTTATTAACGCGTTAACTCGACAGCCCTAGAATGGACTAATGGTTTCTGCTCTGCTGACCTCTGCGCCTTCTCTCCCTTCTCAGATCCGGCCTCACATTGCCACTTTACGTAAGTACACCTACGGAAAGCACATTTTGGCCAAGCTGGAGAAATACTACATGAAGAGCGGCTCTGAGCTGGGTCCCATCGGTGGCCCCACTAACGGCCTCATGTAGTCGCGTCGACACCCCGGGCCCCCCCGGAGAGAAGCGGAGGACTACGAGCCCCAAACCCCCTGTTCTGTGAGAAATGCTCCTTAGCCATAGGGGTTAGCCTTTGACACCCTCTGTTATCCCATTTTTGGGGGAATTACCAAAAAAATTAAAACACAGACAAGTCAACTTCACCTAAGAACGCTGTGACAACTGACCCCTGCCGCTCTGCCCCCTGGTGCCGGCCCGTCCCGCGGCCCCCGGGGGCGCTCAGTCGGCAGGCTGATTCTTTTTTCTTTTTTTCCGTTCCTGGGTAAAGCACAAGCCCATTGTTAATGATGTAATTGATGTATTTGACTGGTTTTCATATTATCTTGTACATTTAGTTTTTTACCTTGTAAATTCTCTGTAGAAAAAAAACTTATACACATTTGCTGAAATTTCCAATTCCTACAATTAACACCAGCAAGTGATTTTATAAGGCTAAACTGAGTGATCCTTTTAAAAGAAACAATTCCACTTGTTTTTGTAACCAGACTTATGTCAGCTGTTCTAATGAGATCTAGACAATTGATGATTATATTTGTATATTCTCCCGTGCACAGTAAAAGTGTTTTCCCATGCCAAAGCAGCTGATGGGTTAGTTTTCAGATAGCACTACATAGTGTGGAAGGATACAACCCACAGGTGAATACGATGAGTCCTGTGCCACAGTGAATCAGACGTCTCTTAAGACCGCAGTACGAGCTCCGCTTTCGGGATTGGTGCTTCAGTGTAGGGCGGTGTTTCCCAGTGGTGGCTTTTTCCTGCCGCCTTTCCCAATCGGGGGCGGGCGTTTTGTTTACCCCAGCAGCTTGTAGTCTGCCTGATGTAACTATCTGAACAGTTTCGGTACTAAATATTACAGACTGACCAACCTGAGCTGCTGCATCCACTGAGCCTCATCCAAGTGATCACTCGGGGTTTATGCAAAACACGAAAGCTACCATTTAACTTATAGAAGCAGAGCATGAGGTTTGGTTGTACAGCGGGACGTGTAACCTGGTATAATCTTAACAGGAAATGACCGTAGTGAGGGAGGGGGAGGGGGGGCTTTTTGTGGGTTTAGTGGGGTGGGGTATGTGTTGGCATGCTGTGACAGGTTTTAATCCTTGGAATGATTTTTTTCTTTATCATGTTTTGTGTAACATCTTATCTGTCTTGTACTTTGAGATGAACACTGCCCTAGAAACGGTATCTTTATGTACTGAATAATCATCTCTTGCGTAGAAGTAGTTTAGCGATGTATAGCATCTTTATGTATGAGTAAATTGTTGCTTTTGGGTAGGGGGCTTAAAGCGACGATGGGATCCCCACCGCCTAAAGTCAGAGTAGAGTAAAAAAATGTTGTAAAGCTTATCCCAGTTTTGTACATCTGAGGAGAAATGAACTAGAAGTAGTGGGAGGAGTTGAAGAAAGGGATGCCGAAGGAACCTTTTTTTTAATGGTTCTGTTTTTGTTTTTTAAAACCTTTTTTCATTTGGTTGGGTATGCAAGTGCGTTGGTGGAGGCTGGTGGGGCCATCGAGAGCTATGCGATTTACCTATAATGCTCGTAGTGACGGCTTCTTTGCTTCAAATGAATACATGTAGTATATGTGCAGTTAATAAGTGTAATGTTATTAGTTAATTGAAAAAAAAAAACGACTAGTCGTGGTGTTTGACAGGCCTTGCTCTAAATTTGTAGTTATGCTTTTATTTCGTCTGTACAGTTGTACATTTGTAAACGTTTATGCTGTAAATGGGATGTCTTTTACACTTTTTTGGGGAGATGAAGGCAAAGATGTGCATTTTGATGTGTATATTCATCACTCCTTTCCCCTTGAATATAATGTATACAGTTTTATTTGATCAAGTGTTATTTTAAAGGAAAAAAGAACTTTATGGCTTCACAATCTGGCATGGTTTTTGTTTTTAATCTGTTATGGGAAAGGCCAGCCTCTATTTGTACTGGAGCTGAAACATCCACTGTTAGTCTTTCTAAAGTGTGACAGTTTAAAAAGAAGAAGAAAAAAAACACTCTGTACTAAATCTGAGGCTGCATTTAGTCCTCTCTGCTACCATGGAAACTTCACAGGATATGACAAGAATTATTTTTGTACAGAAGAGTGCTGTATTTTGGAACAGCTTCTACCATGTAAGCAAAAGCAATGTAAAATATTGTCAATTATATAAATATGAACATATGAGTTTTGTCACACTGTCAAAGTCATGTACATTTTCAGGTGGCCTTATGTACATTTCCAGATGTTAGATGAAGAAAACAAACTCATTTTTGGAAGCAGAATTGTGACTATGTAATGATTAAACTGTTCTTCTAACATTTGATCTGCATTGTTGTGGTTTTTGTTCTCATGTTTCTGTAAGCCTTTTTATCTTGTTTACAAATGTTTGGAGTTACTCCTGATAATAATCTGTGTCCAGATGGAGAAAGGGTCAATACATCTTCAACTGGTTTTAATATTTACTCTACTAAATGGTAGGCCAATCACAATATAACTAAACACTGCCCAACTTGATGCAAATTCCTATTCCAGGGTGTCCGCGGGGTCTTAAAAAGTATTAAAAGTTGATGAATGAATTTAACGAAAATTAAGTTTATTAACAAGTATTAAACGGCATTTTCCAAGGTATTAAGAAGGTCCACAGCACCGACAACATGAAACACCCTTTAATTGTTAAGTTTCGTTGGGGCGCCACTGATGGTGATGAAAGCTGGTTCGGGGGGCTCACAGACTCTAGAATGGCCACTGTCGATGGGGATCAAAGCTGTCCGGTCCCACATGCTAAGTAATAGCCAAAAAGCCGCGGCGTTTAAATCCCGACTCTCCCGATAGCCAATCCGTGCCTCCCCTGACTGAAAGTCGCTGACACACACCGCTGCAGACTCTGCAGGGAGCAGCAGCGGAGTCCGGCGGATGCTGCTCCTCCAAGGAAGAGACACCCATGAGAGACACACGTTCACTAAGCCGAACTATATCCGGTTACTGTGATCTGCTATTTTAAAGTAAAGTCAACACATATCGACCCTAAATATAGTCTCTATTAAGAACGAGAAAAGTGTTAACATATATCGTTTTTTGTTTTATCTCTTTGGAACAATGCCTAAATCAAATACTACTTTATAATAGTTTCTTTTTCTAATAAACCTTGCATTGGGTTAGTCACACAATTCATTCTCTTGTGCTTTGTTCTATCTGAATTATAAGGGTGCGTTCACACATGCCTTGTATAGTCCGGTTGAATCGAACCCTGGTGCGTTTAGCCGCTTGGTGCGGTTCATTTGGGTCGGTATGAACGCAGTCCGAGACCTCTTAAGTGAACTAAATAACCGGACTCTGGTCCGCTAAAATAGGTGGTCTCGGAGCGCTTGCTTGCGAACTCTGGAGCGGTTCATTGCTGGTGTGAACTCGGTCCGCACCAAAACATAGGAAGCGCAGTATTTACGTGTCACAAGAACGCGGATATCTTCAAAAATATTTAGCGAAAGAGTCTTTCAAGACATCCGCGGTTGTTTAGTTAAAGAGTAAAGCAGAATTAAGTGTTGAACAGTGTAGTGTAAAGTAAAAATTCTCCGTCAGCTACATAAAAGTAAGAACACCTGTCCTCGGTGAAACGCCCCTCCTCTGCAGAACGTTTCTCATGGATAATGTGAAGCAGCGCGGTCATTATGGGGAAAAGAAAACCGACAGGCTGATCAGGAGCCCGACGTGAAGCAGAGGGATCTAGATCCTGTCGGATTCCCCATAATGACCAAGTCGCTGCCCATATTATCCCGCTTACATGGCCACATTCTCAACAAAGTAACGACATGACTCCCAATATTAATCGAAATGCTTTTGTGGATTTAGAAAATGATTTTATTGATTTAAAAAATAGTTGTATGTATTGATTTAAATTGACATGCATCCGCTAAGAAAAATAGTCCGTTGTTACTGTTTGAGTAGCAACGGCAGGAACTGCTTCGATAGCGTTTTTGAGGAGCGTTTTGATTACAGATTTGAAAACATCGTTGCTTGCTTTAAAATTAGCACAATTCATTATGTCAAACCTTGGAAAGTATCTAGATATCTGCCCTAATGCCAAAAAGTAACTGGCAACTGAATATGTGTCGCCGTCTGATGTCTATGTCTGGACCGCTGCGTAAAAAGGAGGGTTTCTGCCCGTTACTTCTCCGCTGTTTTCTTGTCGCTCTTGTCGCTCTTGTCTTGTCAGTTTCAGCCAAACTGTATATACAGTTAAATCGAACGGACTTCTTTGTACAGATGTAAGCGTCCTTAGCAACGGTCAATAAATCCTTGACAGCGGTCTGTCTGTTCAGAATTAAAAACGTGTCACGTGTTTTGAATTGACCAATCAGAATCGAGTATTCAACAATGCCATGTAATAATGTTTTTTAACGGACGTTGTCTGATTATATAATCATATGCGCGGGCCGCTAGTGTCTGTTGATCTCCAGACTAACAGCAGCATGAGAATAACCTGCCGAAAGTGCGATGCTCCATGGCGGAGGCTCCGCTAGAAATTGCCGGGATTTGCGTTTTTACCCCCTTAATGTCTGACCAATGGTTGAACAGCATTTCCGAGCACATGACTTGTGTTTAAAGTTTATAGTCCGTTTGAGTTTTGCCCGTGTGAACGCAAACCGAACCTTCTGAAAAATGAAACAATGTAACAAACTGTGGTCTGGTGCGCACCAGAGAGCGGACTATTAGGTGTGAATGCACCCTTAAACAAATTGTCCGCACTAATGGTTGAAAAAAACTAGCCTAAGCACTTGATTGTTAGGAATATTGACCAGTGGTAATGCATACTGTTTACATCATATCGCTACTCTACATTTTAATTGGTTGTAGAAGTTGTATAATTAATAACATTTAAATGAGCTGATTGTAGTCAAGGGATTTCAATTGATTGTAGTACAAAATACAGCTGCATCCAAATCTTGTGTAATACAACTTTGCATTATTGAAATTCAGACGATATTCAGACAAAATGTACCATTTAAAAAATACTTTGCATTGTTTTACATGAAACTTCCCAAGGTATAGAAGCTCACCTTGACCTGCTACAATAATACAATACTGCTAGTGCATCAATAATAGGCTAATTGATCAAATGTAACTTTTGATAGTAGCAATTTGTACTAAAAGTTATTTTATCCTTGCACTAAAATTGATCGCAGAGATTTTGCTTCATAGGTATTTTATTCTGTAAAACATTTATAAATGATTAAGGAAGCCAAATATATTTGTATGTACGTAATTATGATTTCTTGCAACTAAGAATATTTTCTGAAGTTACATGGGCCCATTCAATAATTTTAACTGATTCAAATATTCTTTTTTGAATTAAAAACATGAGTGGATGTTTATCAGGGTAGCATCTAAAGGCAGTTGAACGTGGCTTGGGCGTGGCTTGGGCGGCCAGGTAGAGGCTCGAGGAAGAGTACAAAATAAACTGAACACCAACTCAACCCAAACATGAGGATTTATTTGAAAGCTTCCTGGTTTTTGATTTTGGGATTAATACATCCTGTCAATATGTCGGTAAGTCACTTTTAATCTTTAAAACACATGTTGACATTGTAGACGTTACGTCAATCTCGTGCTCACCCTTCTCACTTCCTGAAGTTACCCGGTGCTTATTACTTCACGAAGGTGTGTTTGTTGTTTTACGACCTTGTTGTTTGTTAAGCCTTGAGATTAATGGAGAATCTTTTTAAATGTTAGTTACAGTGACCAACATATACATTTAATCGAATTTGTTGATTTTCAGTGGTGTAAGGTATTGAAGTACATTTACTCAAGTACGATTTTGGGCTACTTGTACTTTACTTAAGTATTTAAATGTCATGCTACTTTATACTTCTACTCTAATTTATTTTTTAAGCCAATATTGTACTTTTCACTCCACTGCATTTATTTAACAAAACTAGTTATAAACATATAATTTTAGGTACAGATATCCAGCAGCAATATATAAAGTAATTCAATTAGCTCCACCTTTACCAGATGTGATGAACACATTAAAGCATCAATAATCATAATGTACTCATTTCATATCTATATATGAAAATGAAAACCAGGTGCGTTTCAACAGAGGACATCACACTTCCCATTTTGTGGTTTCAACACGTCATGTGGCTTTTAGTAGCAATTATATAAACAAGAAGAACCGCATTTATTTTTATTTTACAGATATTTCATACGTCCACAGATACATGTCTTAAAAAGTAGGCTACATGCATTTTGTGACAAAAAGGAGTGGACTAACCCCAAACTAAAAGTCTCTTCTATAACATAACAAGTCTTCGGAGACTAAAGTGGTTGAAGTTTATACAAATTGGATACAAATGTTTTACTTCCTAAATAATGTTTTAAGGCAGCATCACAATTAAAAAAAAAATGTTATCTCTTACAAGTCAACATAAATTGACACTTTTCCATATCCATGTTGTCATTAATTAAGATGAATTCAAAACAAAATTATTAAAATATTATATTTAATAGCACTTTTATATCTCTGTCATCTCATTGCTTTTACATGTTTTTCGTTATTTTCTTTGAAGAAGTCCAAAGTAAGTGAAAGGATGTGTCTTTATTGGTGTGGTTGACCCACATTGGGTTTTTTTTGTCTCAGTTTTGCTGCTCTGATGTCTGTTGGCCTTTAATTCTTGGTACGGAAATTCTTTCACAATTGGTGATAGACATCATATGCAGCAAACACTTTGATGTGGTTTCCAAGTCAAAGTGCAGTAAGACCGTCTTATGTACAATGCGGCTAGTCCATTTCAGGGCTAACACACAGACAGAAAGCATTCGCATCTTGGGTTAAGTTCATCTTTCACTCATGTCTGTAGAAAACCGTTGCAAACATCAGGAGAAACAAACCATGGATAAGGTTCAATTAGGTTCACTGCATCCCTTTTAAGCAATAGTGCCGCTTGACAATTACTTCCAGCTGTAAACATTATAAGTGTCCACGATTACAGCTGGAAGCACAGTATGACACATCAACAAGTCCACTGATCCAGGGAGGTAACCAAGCCACATTTTATTTCTGGGTGGGGATATTTACAGTATGACTGTTCAGATTGTTCTTTACTCAATACAATCAAGAGCAATACTTTTCTGCCCCTGTTTCAAGGCTGTAAAACATTATAGTTTTTATTTCATTAAGAACAGCAGCTTTATGTAATGTACATTGTTTACAATTGATAAAGACCATTACGTTTCTATCAATGAGTCTAGCTTGTCATTTATTTAAAGAGACATATTTTTAGGAGCTTTTTATTGTTGTGCTGAGCTGCTACATACACTGTGTTGAGTCCAAACAACAGATCATGTGTTCTTTTACCTTCACGGCTTTGCTAAAGGGGTGGAGTTATTTTACCATGTAATTCAAGCTATAATATGTACTCATTACACTTTATTGGTGATAACTGTATCATTATGGGTTTGTCAGCCACAGTGTGTTTTGACATTGCGTCAGTGGGACTTTGTATCCGAGATATGATTCATTCTTTATTGTCCTCTTAAGGAAAGTACCTTCATAGGCTTACTTAGCCCAATGTCTGTTTTCACATGTCTGATAATAGCAGCAACAGGAAACAGTGTGTTGAACTGCGTCTTTAAATATCTTCATCCCTTTTTCTCCATGAAATCAGTTTCCTGGCCCTCCAGAAGACTTGGAGGGATCAGGATATGACTTGGAAGATTCTGGCTCTGGTTCAGGAGATTGGACAGAAGAAGGTAATGC
The DNA here is from genome assembly GCF_902827115.2 of Pseudochaenichthys georgianus. Classification (NCBI taxonomy): domain Eukaryota; kingdom Metazoa; phylum Chordata; class Actinopteri; order Perciformes; family Channichthyidae; genus Pseudochaenichthys; species Pseudochaenichthys georgianus. The sequence goes on from NC_047526.1 coordinate 26,175,667, forward strand.
TGAAAACCACAAACAAAGACTGTTACTTAATACAGTATCTTTTCATTCTTTTTCAAAAACCAAACACAATACATGTCTACTCTCTGTCTCACCAGGTGAAATTAAAAACACCAACAGCAAAGATATCCACATTTTAGCAACAGGAGGTGGAACCCAGACTAACTTTGATGTACGGTAGAGTCTCACTTCTTCTTAACCTCATTAGGAAGATGGCAGAGCAGAAAATAAGGTTTTAATCCTGCTCTTTTTTATTATAGAGTACTTCAGACCTGAACGACAACATGGGATCAGAATATGTTCTTGTGCCAAGCAGCAAGATCTTTTTGGACAACAAAGAAATATTTGCTGGTACTTTGCCTTACGGTACATTAAGCATATTTGACAGAGTTTTACACTGTATGATTGTTTCTAACTCAGTCATTTGTGTTCAGCTGTTATTGCAGGAGGATTGATAGGAGTGGTACTTGCAGCTGCAATGGCTGCAATATTAATCTATACATGGCAGCAGAAAGATAATGAAGGAAACGTCCTGGCCCAGCAGACGACTTCACATGGAGATTATCACAGACCCAACAGGGAAGAAGTGATTGTTTAACTTAACATTTTAACACCAATGTTTTTAAAGGGAGGTTGCCAGGCACATGTATGTACCTTGGGAGCGACTGTAAAAGTTTTGTCTTCTCTTAATATTGGGGGTGAATCGCTGACTATCCCACCTAATACAAATGTATCTGCAGTTGTTCATTGATAATGTATTTATATTTATGAAGAATTGTTTTTGTTTACTATCTTAAAAAGGATTTGAGATTGCTTCGTTCTACACAGGGCCAAAGGTATCGTTGCTACTCATTTTAACTTGCATTATTTCTTTATAAATGATGGGTTGTTAGCAGGTGTATGATCTTATTTGGCATTGTTTGTGTGTAAAGAAGATCATAGATGTAGTATGTGATTAATTATCAACCATGTAAAATACACTTTGCTATGTAATTGTTTTAAAGTGGCAGCTATATTTGCTTCCATGCACACTTTTTTGTAGCTTTTACATTTAAAAAAATACACTTTATGGGAATGGCTTTATGAAACTTAGCCATTGTTATTGTTGTAAGTAACACCACTGCTTTTAATACTGTAACACTTCAGAATGTATGCTGTGAGCCTCTCCCCTCTGTTACACCCAGGTGTAACAGGGCCTTTTAAGCAGCATGCAGGACTAATGACCTCATTATTATAAATCCCTGACTAGAGTCCTGGTTTAACCAGACATACTTGATTAACTGTGCTAAATAGGGAAACCTCAGCATTATCCCCCATTACAGTGCGTTAAATAATACATGTGACATGAACAATCTAGGGTGAACTCATTGTAGGGTGCATAATACATGTAAATAATACAATTTGGTAATAATGATGAGCTGCTACTGTATGTAACTATCTCGTAATGTCATCGAGACCCTAGATATTTACTATTTTTGTATTTGATAATTGTTGATAAAAAATATCAATCCTGAATGTCTTTGTTTGTTTTACTAGCATATAACTAGAGTGTATGTATAATGTTTATTTATTATATGTATGTACTAATCAGGAAAATGTGATTGATTTTCAAATGGTAAAAGATGAAGTTGCAAAATAATGTACACCCTCCTAAATGTAACACCATAACACTTAAAAGGGCAACTGATTACTATATGAGGGTTGAACTGCCACTTGAACTGTTGTTAATTAAAGGAATAATTGAATAACTCTCACACTTAATACTGACAATAATGACACCACATAGAGAATATTGTCTTTTGCAATACATATGTGTAATTGTAAAAGAAAACGACAAGGATAAAAGATCATTTTCAACAACCTAAACAAACCTATTAATAATAATAATAATAATAATAATGATACACTTTATGTATATAGAACCTTTCAAAACATAGTCACAAAGTGCTTTCACATAAAGATACACAAAGAGCAAGTGAATTAAATAACAGCATCTTAACATAAAAACAGGTTGAAAATAATAACACTAAAATGCATAGATAAAGAATAAATAAATATAAAAATAAAGTCACATAAAAGCAATTCTAAAAGAGTGAGTTGTTAAAAGTGATTTAAAAGAGCAGACATATTTTGCAGCCCTGTTCTGTAAATGTCTTCACGCTCATTGGTTAAGATTCCTGTCAGTCAAAGTTACCCTCTATTCCCAGTGTGTTGTTATCGCGGTGTCTCGCATCTCGTCAGTTTGCTGGGTGGGCGTTCCTCCTCCGAGTTCGTCTACTGACTGTTGTGAACAGTGAATGCTGTGAAGAATTGTATCCTCCACGACCAGCTCCCGATGTTTCTTCCTACGCTTGTGGAGGACATGCATCACTTTAAGCCAACTCGAGACAGACTGTACACCACCCGGTGTTGCGGATGTTGCCACGTCCGGACGGGGACCATCATTCTGGGAACTTGGTATATGGTGCGTAAAATGGTTGATGGGGATTAGCGAGCTAATGCTAGCTAGCAATGCTTGTCAATAAGTTCTGTGATAAGTTCGATAAAAGTAACAAGTTACATTATGAATGTCAACCAGACTTTCGATACACATATCAATGTTAGTATTACGACTATTTTCGTTAACTTTAATGTAAGCTAGGTGTTGCTTTTTGAACATTTTAAACAGCCGTTACACGCCTCGCTTATAACTGTACAGAGAGCTAGCGTTAGCAGCCTGCTAGCATTACAGCTTTGACTAGCTCAGTGTTTATGTCGATAAAACTCACCCAACCTTGAAAACGCGGTTATTTAATTGATATAAAGACAGTCAGTGGCATATTCCTGCTAGTTACCCATACCCGATTGGGTTCAGAGGGTATGAAATGTGTCACATTTGGACTTATGTTGCACGTAAGCGCAAGCTAGGCAACATTCCGCTAACTTGATAGCGTAATGGCTGTCAAATCATAACAAGCTTGGCAATGAGGGAATCCACAGTAGCATGCTGTAAGGGATACGGGTTTTGACATTATTTCTGTTGTTAAAAAAGTATTAACATAATATTATCTAGTTTCTATTAGTTCATATACAGGCTGAAGTAGTTACAACTGTTTGCTAAGGTCAGCTATTACTGCCCTCTGCACATTTCTCATTAACTTCTGCAATAATCCCCTCCACCACGTCACAGAACAGATGTTCATGTTTTCGGTTGCATTTCAAGCTTTTTGCCAGCTGGACACTACTTGACTCATACAAAAACCCATGAGCATTTTCCTCTATTTTCACGAAATCACACTGATGTATATATAGTTACTCTTGTTCACATATCTGTATACATGTAAATTCCCCTGATCAGAGTTTGAGTCCTTTTTTATTGTTTTGTTATTTCTATTCATACTGTTATTATATGTTTTTTTTAATTTTCTAATTCCTATTGTTAATATCCCTGTGTATATTTTTTACTATATGTGTTTCCTTTATTCTATTGCTGACAAAAACTAAATTTCCCAGAGGGGATCAATATAGGTCCATCTTATCTTATGTAGCACTAGGTCTCAAGCTAGATGCAACACACACAACAAATCGGATACAACAACCAGACACAGCGATACAGTTAGTTAACGTTAAGATTTAGTATATTTGGGAGAAGCTGATAATGTGGTTAATTTGGCTTTTTTGCATTTAATGATGCTACAGCCAGATATCAGGAGGAGGAGAGATAAATAATTTAAAATGCACAATAAGTTCCCTTCTCTATCCTCCTTAATATTGTCAGAACACATAAACAACTAGACATGAGCAGCCTGCACGCTACACTTTTCTGCAGTTAAATTTGGAGACGTTTTAGATAAAATGTTGAGGTCAGTGTCAAACAATAATGCTTTGTTTTGTCGCAGATGCTCTGGTTCCAAGTTAGTTCCAGCTCTAAAAAGCTAGTTTTTAAATTATAGACTAGGATAATTTATTTATAGTATTTCACATTAATTTGAAATTCCATCTATTATAAAAGATTATATTAACTTGGATGTTCTTCCTTCCAGATAACCAGTTATTTCAGGTCATGACACCATGTGCTACTGTATGTCTATTTCCCTTCATTTACCACAATATTCTGTATCTTATGAATGTAGCAGCTTGAATGCTGGAGCGTCCTCAGGTCCTTAAATGGTTGCTCCTCACGCCTTCATTACCACGTGATGATAAAGTAACCTTGACATAAAAACTGTGATAAATGATTCACTGTTATCTTATCCACATGTTAACTTCCTTAAACTGAAAACTAATGCCTGACCTTAAAGGACTTATTTGATCCAAAAATGTTGTTAATTATTTAAAGGCTAAACAATTTGTTGGTAATGTGCTAAGACATGCATAATTGTTCTTTTAAAAACCCTCTCTCTTTTCCCTCCTTCCTCTTTTCAGGTAGTCAACCTGTTGATGGGCATCCTGCTGACGGTAGCTGTGACCCACCCGGAGAACGTGCCCACTATCGACTTGCAATATGAGGTCATCGACCATTACTTTGCGTCCGACAGGATGTCTGGTAAGCGGTTAAATCTACATAAGAAATACTATAAGGGCTCTCAAACAGCATTATAAAAAGACATAGAATTTTTTTTTAGTTTATTGAGAGGCATTTACACCTTTTTGAATATATTCATTCAAGGTAGGCCTTACTTCCATGGTGTTCAGGTGAAGATGTTTTGCCCACGGAAACATCAAACATATGCTCTGGATTTAGATATGTGCTCAACAGATGAGCTGCTATTATGTGAGGTGGAACATGTGCTTCATCTTCCTCAGGGAGAAAACCTCCCCACGGAGTGCAAATCAAAGCAACTGTGTTCATGTTGTTATTGGACTGGCGTCACTTGTATCGTTCTTTTGTATTTCCTTGAGGTTTTGTGTTTTAGCTGAGGTGCTTGTACCAGGGCAGGGCTGGCAGGACTATCGGAGTGCTTTTTCCATCTGGCGTTCTGTTGATTTGGCTTGGTGACTCTTCATTTTTCTGAAACATTGACTCGGCGGGAGAGAAGAGGAAACAATCGTTGTGGGTTGACCTTCCCACAGCAGGCAAACAGGAGTGTAATGTTAGCATGTTAGTGCAGCTTCATCAGGCTGCACGCTCTTTATTCCACAAAATGTTTGAAAGTGTCCAAGATATTAAGAGATAACATGAGGAAAGGGTCTTTAGCTCTAAGTTTGGATTAAGCTGATGATTTGTCGATAGTTAGTCTATAACAAAATGCCAAATGATTGTGTTGCAGTTTGTCCAAATCTCTTTGGTCCCCCTCTTGATCTTATGTGTAAATTAATGAAATAACTTTGGAACTTAGACTGTTTAATCAGACAAAACAGACCATTTAAAGATGTAACATTTGGCTTAAGAAAACTGATTGTAAAGCTGCACAATGTTCTGCTATTCATTGAAAAAACATTGCTTTAACCCTCCAGTATTACTGTGGACGTTTTTGTCTATATGGGTCATTTTTCACTTTTCATTTTGCAATAACTTTGGTTGTGTTGGTGCAAATGGCCCGATTTTTTGTAACAAGGCTATTTTCTCGATCTATTTTGGAATTCCAATTTCAATTTTTCAAATCGGTCTTTAATTCACTGTGTAACAAATCGACTACGCAAATGAGTCATTCGAGACAAAAATGTCCGCTGCAAAAGACTTTGATAAAAATATTATATTAAAAGGTTTTTTTCACAACTTTTTTGGGTTCAATCTTTAAAGCAACTTCCACTCTAATATAACATACCAAAAATGTAATCATTTTCAGGATTTTAACCCTTTAAATGTAATTTTGAATACATGAAACCGCTGGTTTTTTTCATGATGAAAACAGAGAAAATGAGTTATTTTCCAAGAAATACATATCTGGGGACTAGCTCTTTTTTTTTTTTTTATAACAGTCTTGGATATGTCAAAGATTAGCAACAAAATAGATTTTTTTGCATTATTAGTTTTTGAACAAAAAAGTTACAAATTAGTCATTCGGGACAAAAATGTCCACTTCCAAAGACTGCTCTAAAATGACAACAGATTAATTAAAAAAACCGTTTTGGGGTTAAATCTTTCAATCAACTTCAGTCCTGATCAAAAATAACAAATGTTAACTTATGTTCTTGATTTTAACCCTTGAACTGCCAGTTTGAAAACATGAATTTGCGTTCTCCAAAGTACAAGCCTTTTTTTGTATTCATTAACCAGAACTTGAGACTGTTGTTTTGTTTTCTAAAACCTCAACTTGAGCTGCAGACAGTCCTCCATGTTTAGGTTGTTCCGCTGGAGCTGCTGAATAACAAAGAGAAGCCTCCAGGCCGCAGTGCTGCTGTAGCTTTCTCACCAGCATCGTCTCATCGTCAGTTGTGCAACAGGCACCATTGATTGAGGAAGCGATCAACTGAGTGATGGAGATAAAAGAGGATATGAAAGACATGCCTTTTAATTATCCCAGTCTGAGTTTCATTGTGTATTTACCCACGCTACATAGCTCTGAGGGAGAGGCTTAATGCTCCCCAGAGCCTGCCTTTAAAACGGAGTTAGCTGCAAAGAGCCCAGCCGTGGGAACTGTTCACTTGCAGAATGTAAATCACTGCTGCTTCAAGGAGAGCCGACCAATCCATCCTCACTCACTGATAAGTAATGATTTATGTGCGAATAAACTCAAATTGTAATAACGCTTCCATGCTTTTTCTTTATTCTCACTTTTTCTCCCACAGAGAATGCCTGTGTGGGATTTGCCATCTCTCTGCTGATGCTCACCATCAGTGCCATGATGGTGTATGGAGCCATCACTGTAAGTTTGCACAGTGGCTACTCTGCCGTTTCTAATTCTCTTTTGACAGCGTGTACTTACTTTAAAGCGACGTCATGGTTTCTTATGCTAATATATAATCCCAGACTGCATGCATTGAAAAAAAAACATTGCTTTCACACTGTTTAATAATAGCACCCGATTTAAGAGCTAAGCAAGACGTCATACGAAATACCAAAGCACCCTTCCCTTTTTCTTTAAACTTCAGTTCATTTCAGCTGGATGTTCAAAAGAGTGCTGGTGCAGTGGGAGTTGAGCGCTCCGTTCTTTGTTCTCACTGCCTGTCATCTTTACCTCACAGGCCTGCCCGATGGCATCAACACTGACAGGTTTGATAGCCTTTAGTCGTGGCCCTGCATTAAGCTGCTGGTTAGGATGTCTGCACAGTTAAAGGGTGACTCGCATCTGCAGGATCTGTTCATGCTGACGGTCTGCAATGGTTATGCTTTAGCTGTGCACGAACATCTCCCAGACAACAGTAGTAGAAACCCCTTTTCCAATGCAGTGTGGCGGTGCAGAGCCGCAGTTGTTGTAGTGTCCCAATTCAATATCCTAAATGTTTCATGTTCATAATGTACGAAATATACTTAGTACTTTGCTACATTAACTAAGATTGGAGAGTAAAGTAGAAGTATCGTCCTTGCATAAAAAACACCCAGAATGCCTGTAGAGATTCTTGTAAAGTGACCCAGTTAAAGGAACGCTGCAGATCTTCAATCTTCTCTTTGTATTCGTTACAGTGAGGCTTGCTAATGCTACAGCGTCAGCACTCTCTGTCTCTGTAGGCAGGCTCTTTTCATTTACCCCAAACCACATGTGATGATGCAGCCTGAGCGCAGAGCGAAACGCGTTTTTTCAATCCAGGAAAGATCTTAATTAAACATTTAAGCTGAGAAACCCAGGGTTAGAATGGAACAAGCACTGAAAGCTGTTTTGATGCAGGCTGTGAATGCATCTTTATCTGTAGTTCTTGTAGAGGGTAATATCTCCATGATACAAATATGTCTAAATGTTAATCAAAGACATGTGTTGGGGGATAAGGTTGATTAATGCAACATGTTCCTTGTGCTCAATGACCTCAAACAGCCTCTGCCTAACTGATAAGTTTGTATAATTCTTTGTCTCCCCCTGTAATCGTTCTCCTCAGCATCGTGACGGCTGGCTCATCCCGTTTTTCTGCTACCAGCTGTTTGACTTTGCTCTGAGCTGCCTGGTGGCCATCAGCTCTCTCACCTACCTTCCCCGGATCAAGGACTACCTGGACCAGCTGGTCAGTGCCAACACATTCCTCTGTCAACAGTCTGATCCCGTGGCGTTATAATTCATGACACCACCGTTATTAACCCTGACAATAGAAAACAGCATCTAATACTAAGCCTCATTGCTCTCCTTTTTATGTCATTTTTACCTAAAAATACCTCAGAATCCCTTTATTAGAGGGGAAATGTACATTGTTCAGTGTCATTAAAAACCTGGAAAAGTCATGGAAATTCAAAATGCTAATTCCAGGCCCTGGAAAAGTTATGGAAAACAATATTTTTCCCAAAGTTTTTGGAAAAGTCATGGAAATGTAACTAATGTTGCATCAAATATAATTTATATTTTATCTAATCGCCAAAATAGTAATACTATAATGATAATACATACTGTATAGTAATACAACGTAAAATGGCATTTAACTGTCAAGGTATTTTGCTGGTGAGAGATTTTAGTTGCTTTAGCGTGTAGAAGCTAGTAAGCCTACTATTTGATTTGTTTTAGATAGGCACAACATGTTTCAGATGCAGACCTTATTTTCCTGTTCCATGTTCAAATAAACCATTCGACAGCTTCAAAAACGGTTTCCATTCACTTTGAATGGGGTGACGTCACTTTTCGAACTGCATTGTGGGAAGCAGAGCGGAGCTTTCCTGGCGTTTCAGGCTGCAAAAGTTGAGCAATGTTCAACTTTTGAAGCTTCTGAAGCTTTCGGTGGAAGCGTCAGCCAATCAAATCATATGCCAGTACAATCTAGCCAATCAAACCGCTGCTTATGTGTCAGGGGCGGGAGATTCATATGATTGGTTGTTGGTCGAGCTTCAGACACGCCCAGCTCCAAGCTTTGTTTGAAGCTGTAGTGTGGACAGGCCGTAAGAGTAATTTTTTTGGTCATGGAACATTAGGTAAAGGTCATGGAAAAGTCATTGCTGAAAAAGTGTACAAACCCTGCATGTTACAGCAGAAAAAGAGCCAAAGACAGCTTAATGTTACATGCAGGAAAATTAAGTATTAGGGTGCGTTCACACCTGCCTTGTATAGTCCGTTTGAATCGAACCCTGGTGCGTTTAGCCGCTTGGTGTGGTTCATTTGGGTCGGTGTGAACGCAGTCCGAGACCTCTTAAGAGAACTAAACAAACGGACTCTGGTCCGCTAAAATAGGTGGTCTCGGAGCGCTTGCTTGCGAACTCTGGAGCGGTTCATTGCTGGTGTGAACTCGGTCCGCACCAAAACATAGGAAGCGCAGTATTTACGTGTCACAAGAACGCGGATATCTTCAAAATCTTTAGCGAAAGAGTCTTTCAAGACATCCGCGGTTGTTTAGTTAAAGAGTGAAGCAGAATTAAGTGTTGAACAGTGTCGTGTAAAGTAAACATTCTCCGTCAGCTACATAAAAGTAAGAACACCTGTCGTCGGTGAAACGCCCCTCCTCTGCAGAACGTCTCTCATGGATAAGCAGGAAAAGAACACCGACAGGCTGATCAGGAGCCCGACGTGAAGCGGAGGGATCTAGATCGGCATGAAGGTGTTCTTTTCCCCATAATGACCGCGCTGCTGCACATTATGCCGCTTATTACACGGCCACATTCCCAACAAAGTAACGACATGACTCCCAATATTAATTGAAATGCTTTTGTGGATTTAGAAAATTATTTTATTGATTTAAAAAATAGTTGTAGCCTATGTATCTAAATGTACATGCATCCGCTAAGAAAAATAGTCCGTTGTTACTGTTTGAACTAACGTAGCAACGGCAGGAACTGCTTCGATAGCGTTTTTGAGGAGCTTTTTGATTACAGATTTAAAAATCGTTGCTTGCTTTAAAAGTAGCACAATTCATTATGTCAAACCTTGGGAAGTATCTAGATATCCCTGCCCTAATGCCAAAGTAACTGGCAACTGAATATGTGTCGCCGTCTAACCTATGTCTGGACCGCTGCGTAAAAAGGAGGGTTTCTACCCGTTACTTCTCCGCTGTTTTCTTGTCGCTCTTGTCGCTCCGCTAGAAATTGCCGGGATTTGCGTTTGTACCCCCTTAATGTCTGACCAATGGTCGAACAGCATTTCCGAGCACATGACTTGTGTTTAAAGTTTATAGTCCCTTTGAGTTTTTGCCAGTGTGAACGCAAACCGAACCTTGTGAAAAATGAAACAATGTAACAAACTGTGGTCTGGTGCGCACCAGAGAGCGGACTATTAGGTGTGAACACACCCTTAAAGTTAAAAGAAAGTTACAATATAATACAAAATAGAATAAATTAAAAAGTTACACGATTTTAAGGTTTATGTAGAAGGGTAAAGATATTTGTATTTGAATGTCAATGTTATATTTGTAAACCATTATAAGTTGTTCTTAGAAGAGAGTTGATTTAGTATCTTTAGAGCACTTATTGTAAATACTTTTTGATAAGTGTTAAATGTTATTCCACGTTCATGGAAAATGAGGAGAAAACATGACTGAAAGCAAATAAGCTTCTGACTTTTTGACAGAATTCCTCAAAGTAATCAGGAAAACCACCAATGGATAAACATGTGTGTTTGCACAGCCTTTCATTGATTGTAACCAGAATCAAATAGAAACGCTCTAAAACAATCAGGTTATACAAATGTTGATAAATACTGAAAATGATTCACCTATGACATTTGACTGTTTAAACAACCTCAAGCGCTCTAAGGGTTGAGTTTCTTTCTGTGGATTGCGTGGCAGCGTTGATGGAGATGTGTGTTGAGTTTAAAAAGGTCTCATTGATTATCTGCCGTCTGTTCTTGTCCTCCTCAGCCGGACTTCCCGTACAAAGATAACCTGCTCTCTCTGGACTCCAGCTGCCTGCTGCTCTTCGTGCTCGTCTTTTTTGCCTTCCTCATCATCCTCAAGGTGAAATCCTTGTTATTTATTCACAGATACATCCGGTTTATTCTGTGTTTTGGTTCATTTAATTTCGATCCAATCAAACTTAAAACATAGTAAGTTTGAATTTTTTTTAGGTGAGGAAGTTGATATTAGTTAAATGTCCGTGGATTCAGTAAAGGGATGATGTGTATATAATAATAATAATAATAATAATAATAATAACTTTATTTGTATAGCACCTTTCATTCAAGTGCTTTACAGAAAACATAAAAACCATATTAAAATAAATACAGAACAAGATAAAACATCTACAGCGATCCTAATGAAATCCCCGTGAATTAAAGCTAGCAAGAAATTCAAGTATGTTAAAATAAAACAATTAAAAAATGTAAAATAAAAGCAAAACAGAAAAAAATATGTAAAACATGGACAGTGAGAATTGAAAGTTAACCCAAATTAAAAGCCATATTAAAAAATATGATGACTTTTTGTGCTGTTTTTAAATTTAAAAGATATGTTGTTGTTTTAGCAAGTTTAATAATAACATTCAAAATAAATGTTTGCTTTCCAGTCCTACCTGATCAACTGTGTGTGGAACTGCTACAAGTACATCAACAACAGGAACATGCCAGAGATTGCAGTCTACCCGGCCTTCGAGACCCCTCCCCAGGTATGCAGGCTGTCTGACTGCTTTCTGATTGACTGCTGTGAATTTTCCGACCGGTATCTCTGTCACACACTCGACACTTTTTGGTAAAGCAATGTGTAATGCTGACGTTGGGCCAACAGGTGGCATGCTGTCCACGCAGTGATGGTGTAAGAAGCCAAAAGCAGGCAGTAATCACATTAAGTGTTCAAAAAAGAACAACCTGTCAGAAGAAATAACATTTATTGCCAGTTACCATGTTTTTGGTTAACACCTTTTTATCAAAGTAAAAAAAATCTCCTCTTTCAAAGACTCTTAAATGTCTCTAATAGTTATTAAATTAAAACGTTTAGTCATATTGATGAGATGACACACTTAACTGGTGGTGAGGTTATCTCATATGGAATTGAAATCCACTATTAAAAATATGTTATCAATTTGTCTGTCAGTTCCCTTGACCATGATTAAAATAATTGTTTGGTGTAAAAAGCATATTTAAAAGGTCCAAAATCCCAAATTGTCATATTTTAATCCCTACTTTTGTCGAACAAACAGCCCAATATCACCACATGTTCACTTCAATATCATCGAAGACAACCTGCATTAACTTTAGAGACGCTAAAATAAGTTAACTTTTAGCATGGTTTAGCATGGTTTGTATTGTGTTTGTATCTTGTATTTTAAATGTATTTATATTATGTTGTGTGAGCTTATCTCTCTGTACAGCACTTTGATCTGAAGGTTTTAAAGTGCTATATAAATAAAGTTGGATTGGATGCTTAAAATATGATTTTTGACCATTAAGACTCTTGATATCCAGATGAATACATTTAAAATGTGTATATTCCTTAGTTGCAGCCCTAATATGTGTGCATCTGGATTAATATAGATTACTATATAAAGCACTTTTAATTGCCTTGTGTTGAAAGGTGCTATATAAATAAACTTGCCTTGCCTTACTGATGTTATGCTGATTTGTTTTCTTCTCCAGTACATCCTGCCTACTTACGAGATGGCGATGAAGATGCCAGAGAAGGAGCCACCTCCCCCTTACATGCCTGCTTAAGCACCAGCCCCTGTTGCCAAACCGCACACACACACACACACACACACACACACACACACACACACACACACACACACACACACACACACACACACACACACACACACACACACACACACACACACACACACACACACACACACACACACACACACACACACACCACCATATGCATTCCTACCTTGCCTCACTAACCCTTTCTGAACACCATTTCACCCTCACCCCCCCCCCCCCCCCCCCCCCTTCCCTGACCCACTGTGTATGTGTAAGGCCACTGACAACGTTTTGTTCAGCCCTTCCCTCTGTGTTCCTACAGAGCGTCTATAGAGCATCCCGGAGGTGTGAGAGGGGAAAGATGGGAAAGACTGAAATCTGTGTGAGATGAATGAATGAATGTGATGTTTGAAAAGCAAAGGAAGCTACCAGCCCTCGCTCCCACCCTTCTGGCCTTTTTTATGTCTTAGCAAAAGGGATACATGTGAAAATAAATTGCTTGAAATGCTATCATCAATCCAGCACCATCCTATCTATTGATTGATATAAGTGTAAAAAACATTATGACAATCCATTTATTATAGCTCTTATTGTTGAATTGTGTTATTTTCCCCCCTAATTATTTACACCTAGACTTTTCCATCTCAGTCATTGAATGGAGTCTGTAGCACTTTTTCGCCTGGTATTTATTTAGCTTTGCTGTGGTTCAGTTCACTGCCACCCCTGACATTTTCATCACTCTGCTGCCCCGATGTGTGAGCAAAGATAGGGATTAGTTTCCCAGCTGAAACGGAGAGACAGACGGAGACAGAGAGAGAGCGGAGGGCACTGATGATGATGATGATAATTTTCTCTGCTTCCTCCTCGCCCGACATCTGGAGCAGCAGCTAGTCTTGTGAACATTAGTATTTGCATGCTTATCAAAAGCCTCCCCATTTCTTTATTGGTAATATGATTTTATCCTAGTGGAAATACATTTGACTTCAATAAACGTTTCAGAAAAATTATGTCTCCATGACTCTTTTGTTATGTCTAAGATTCTGTAGTAAATTCAAAAGCAGATTTTAAAAGTGAACGTCTGTGATGTTGAGAAACACTTCTAGTTCTTCAGTGTAGGAATACTCTGTTACAAGTAAAAGGTAATTCAAGTAAAAGTACAAAAGTGTTGGCATCTAAAAATACTCAAAGTAGCAAAGTAATATAGGCTACTTGCTATGCAGATTGGCCCATTTCAGAATCATATGTTGTCATTAAAATCATTTATGTATTCATGTGTTTATCAAGCTTGTTAAAGTGGACCAAATCTGTATTATGCTATTTACTGCTGGGTAGCTTGTGAATTTACTCCACGTGTAACTAAAGTCTTATTTGATCACATTTGTTATCATTAATCCATATCTGCAAAGTAACTAAAGGTACCATGTAAATGTAGTGGAGTAAAAGTACAATATTTAGAGTTGTAGTGGGATCGAAGTACAAAGTAGTACCTCAGAATTGTACAGTACTTCTTGAGTAAATATACTTGACACCTGTGCTGCTATACTTCTCCGCCCGAAACGCTGCAGATAATATTTGAGATTTTTTTCTATACCGTCCTCCATACCGTCTCTACCGGTGGAGGTCGTGTCCCACCTTTGGATTGGACGATCGGTTTGACGCGTTCTGCTGAGAGCCCCTCATATGGGGAGGCGGTCAGTGAGGACCCTTTGAGACCGAGACAGACACCGGACAGACCACCGGAGGACTCTGCAGACATGATGAAGACTTTGCTCTGGAGCCTGCTGTGCTGCGCCGCGCTGCTGCTGCCTGATGCCCGGGCCACACACCCTCCCAATGCCGGGGACCCGCGGCTGATCTCCGCACAGAGCTACGCACAAACACGACTCAATGGCCGACCCCCGATCAGGACCCTGGACCCAGACAGTAAGTTCTGAACGAGTTGGTTGGTACTTTCTAAGTGTGAGGGAAGAAGTTTACAAAACTTAAGTAAAAAAATATAGCAATATGAAAGCATTAGTAGTGGAAAGCACATTTATTATTTACTTTAATAAGAGTTTTGAGGTACTTTAATACTACACTACAGATTTAACTCCACTAGTTTATGTGACGTTGTGGTTACTATTATTTTAAAAACACAAACAATTTACTGCTATAAATGAACAATCGTTTTGGTTTCTGACCCCTTACAAAATTATGCATCTACTAATGTGACATTTTCCTTCAAAAATTCTCTGCTGGTTTTATTTAAATAACTTTATAAGTCGAGGCATTGGGGATTTTTTTTCCTCCAACATTTGAAGTTTGGTAGTATTAAAAGACACAATTACCGAATGTCTTTTGCCCCCTTTAGTGTGTTTAATGAGGCAAATACCTTGCATTTTGTGTCAAGTTTGGTTTTTGCCCCAAAATACTTTGGCCAGAAGCAATACAGCTCTTAAAAAATATAAATATGTTTATTTGTTTTACTTTCAAAACTATGTAGTAGAAAGTACTGCATTTCTCGCTCATATGTAGATGTAACATAAACTGTATTTGTTCAATTAAAGTACCTTAAGACTGTACTTAAATAGTAATTGTTCCTATATCCACTCCAGACTTTTTTAATCTCATCAGTATGAGTTAAAATAGAAATAACTTTAAAAACTGTTTTGTACTGTTATGTATTTTTTGCATATTACATTAAACATGAAAGGCCAGACCTGGTCTAGTTAGGGTGAACATGTAATGTAACCAGTAGTGGATGATTGGACTTTACACTTTTCTTAAACACAACGTGCATGAATTGTGAAATGTGTTTACTGGGTGTTTCACAAGCATTATTATACGGGATAATCCAAGCTTGTTAGAAAACAAATCCACGTGGCTGAACTTACACTCGTGCTTCAACTAATAATGTGTCTGTCTATTGTTGTCTAATGTCAACTTACACCACTCTCCTGTACTTTCCACCTACTAATGTTCTCTATCACTTTTCCTTTCTGGTGTGCCTGTAGGCCACAGAAGTGCTTACACGTATAGAGGAGGGTATCACTACCACTACCAGCCACCAAGGATCCCTCCACCGGTAGTGTATAGACCTTTTCCTATGTCTCCTCCACTGACCTACCACAGACCCTCACACCCCATGCCCCCATACCACCACAGATTCACCGGCCCAGTGGCTCCACATATGCATCACATATACAAAGGTCTATCTCCACCAGTAGTTCACCACCCTCATCACAGGCTCAAAGGCCAGTTCCCTCACACGTTGAAAGGTCCCTGCCTCATAAAGACAGACCCAACAGTGCCACCAGCGCCTGTGGTTCCCCTTCCTCCAACTCAACCTCCACCTCCACCAGAGCCGACAATACAGCCAACTCTGCCAGCAACGACAGTGACCACCATGCTGCCGGTGGTGGTGACCACTGTGCTGCCGGTGGAGACCCCCGCTCCTGTGACGCTACCGGTCAGTACCCAAAGCGGCTTCATCACCACCGTCAGTCCTGAGACAGGTAGAACATTACCAGTCAGGTTTGCTTTCCAACCCAAATCTTCAATGCTTTTACAGGTCAGATCTGTTTGATTTGAGACATAATAGAAACACACACCATTTATAGATTCTTTGTGAGATATTTTCCTTCTTACTAGAGAAGATTCACACCACTTTCACATCTGTTTGATTCATATTAAGCATTTGATGTTTAAAATAAGACGAGAGCTAACACTGATGTCTTTTTTAAATAAAAGCGGTATTTTTTCTTTTGTAAAGCAAAGAGGATCTGACACTGAACTGCAGAAATGTAGTTTGGTATGTTTATGTTAACGGACAGGCAGGGCTTCTAACAATGTCTCCATCTTTAGGTGGGACATCACTTTTTTTGTGTTGACATCAAGCATCCTTTTCATTCAGGAAAATTAGATAAAAGGATATGATGGACTGAAATATTGAAATGATGTCAGTATGTTTAAAGGCATACTATATCATTTTATTTTTTTACCACTACATGGATGCACAACAGTTTCCTTCTGTCTTCATGGCAACATGTGTTGTGTATCCCAAAGTGTCCTGTGTTTTGTTGTCACTAACAGTTTCACCAAAACACTTGAATGTTTCTCTGAATAATGACTATGACCTAATCCTGCCATGCTTTGGTTGATCACCAGAGACAGACTCTCAGTGCATGAGCCGTCCCCTGGACCTGGTCTTTATCATTGACAGCTCTCGCAGCGTGCGTCCCGGTGAGTTTGAGAAGGTGAAGATTTTCCTGGCTGACATGGTCGACACCTTGGACGTTGGCGCAGAAGCCACCAGAGTGGCCGTGGTCAACTACGCCAGCACGGTCAAGATCGAGTTCGTCCTCAAAAACTACTTCAACAAACCCGACATGAAGAAAGCCATCACCCGCATCGAGCCCTTGGCGGCCGGCACCATGACAGGCCTTGCCATCAAGACCGCGATGAACAAAGCCTTCACCGAGGAGTCCGGAGCCAGACCTCGCTCCAGGAAAATCACAAAGGTGGCCATCATTGTGACAGACGGGAGGCCCCAGGACCAGGTGGAGGAGGTCTCGGCCGCAGCCAGGGCTTCAGGCATCGAGATCTACGCTGTCGGGGTGGACAGGGCCGACATGCGCTCCCTGCAGCAGATGGCCAGCATCCCCCTGGAGGACCACGTCTTCTATGTGGAGACATACGGCGTCATCGAGAAGCTCACCTCCAAGTTCAGAGAGACCCTGTGCGGTATGACAAAGGGACCTGCAAGACCTTTACGCCACCATTAACCCCGGTTCTAGTTCCTCAGTAAAGGGCACCTACAGTCTACAGGGGGGTTGTTGCAGATAGAGGGTAATTTACTGTGTTATTGGTGAATTATAAACTCTGAAATCATGAGGATAAAGCCAGATGCCCTCAACCCCCACATGGACTGCAGATGTTGGCACTAGAACCTGCTTTTAGTCGAACAGTCTAACCAACGTAAAGTCTTGGGGCTGTGCGGCCCTAAACTTTCAGCTTCTCTTTCAGCAAAAATGTATATGGTAATTGTTAGTCGTGTTTACTGAAGCCCTGAAAGACAAGTGACACAACATGTTTAGCAAGCAGTTAAAGACTGATCTAAATTGAGTCGTCTCCCGTGTTTATGACACAGAATCTTATAGCCAAAAGAAGGACATGATAGCAATTGGTTCATGACTTGCTAACACACAATAAGTGTATGTTGTGTATGGAGAAATTGAAAAATTTGAAGAAACCATTTATGCTTTTAGTAGTAGCAGTGCACTTCAGCCTCTAGTGGCCACAATGAATATTACATCTATTTATTTATTTCCTCCATATGTAAACAAGTTACTCTGGGCTTCCGTAAAGTTGTTCAGAGCATCTGAATGGTGTATGCTTTGAATATCTAAATATGAAATGATTTATAGCCGAACTTCACTTTTTTAAACCAATCTCAAAAATAAGGCATTCAAACTAATACATGCAATATACCTTAATATGGACATGTGAACATATCATGTGATCAGTGATCAGAATAATTTATTAAAATATCTCGATTTTGATTAATTTCTTTGGACAAATGAGGTTCTGCTGTAAACTTGTATGTACTGGTCCATATGTTACTGTCCTGTTGTTTGCCTTGTCCCCCTAGCACTTGTGAAGTAATGTATCCATGTAACTTATAATTACTGCTTTACTTCAGGGTTCTGTGATTGTACCTGTGTTGTTCAACACACAGTGAACCTAAGCAGTTTGCAAATGACCTTGGCTGAGATGTGGTGAAGGTCTATGAAGGAATCAAGTTACATTTGGTCGAGTACAAATGCAACGGAAAAGCTTGCAAATATAATATACACTTGTAAAAGCTAAATAGATGTCAGAAATTATATTAGAAACAGCTGTCGCAGTAAACAAATTGTTTATATTACTCATTTTTGTCGACATTAGAAAGAAACTGATAACTTTTACCTGAATTATTTGCAGCCATCTTACCAATCAGGATCTCCTACTTATATTAAAGTGTATCCAGTATCCATCCCTTAACCCTGGCTTATTGCAGGTCTGGACCCCTGTTCCATTGGAAATGACTGCGAACACATATGTGTCAACAGCAATGCCTCGTATTACTGCCAGTGCCGGATCGGTTATATCTTGAATACGGACAAGAAAACATGTTCCATGAAACGTAAGAACATACTGTATGGATTCCTGCAGCAAACATGATGTGTTGCTTTGATATTAATTAATGCTACTGACAGTGCATTTGTGAATAATGTGTTTGGCTTCCAAGCAGGGCTTCACAACATCACAACCAACTGGTGCACAATTCTCTATAATTCACTGTTTGCTGTAGCACATGTTGGACAATAATCGGGTAATTTTATAGAATTGATTGAATATTGATGTAGCAAATTGAAAATGCTAAATTCATATTGTAGAATATTTGGGAACATATTATTTGTTAAGCTTTCAGAGGCCCAGTTGGAAAAGTAGAGTGTGTGTTATCGTATATGTTTTTTTCATTCTCTGAAAGATCTGTTACACTGATGTGAAATTTGCTTTCTCCTGGAGAAGAGGTGAGGGCGGTGGTGGTGGAGGATCCCTGCAAATGTGAAGCCCGACTGATGTTCGCCAAGCAGACCCAGGCCGCCCTGCAGCAGCTCACAGCCAAGCATATCCTTTCTGTTGTTTCAGATGGAAGAAGTTTTATTATAAACACTCTCAGCGGCCCATTTCTCTGAGGCTGATACCTGCCAGCACTGTTATTGTAACAGCATTTAAAAGCGTGTCTTGTGTATGTTTCATCATTTAATTGTGCCTGTACTTGAGTTTCCTTGACTGATCTCACTGGCCGATGTGTCTGGGAGGATCGAGCGTCTGGAGAACATGGTGGGCCGCATTTAAGAGCTGTGCACTGTGGTAGGTGGTGACTGCTTTGTTCTCTGGGGGGAGGATTTAAAAGAAAAGCCTCTCACCCACCACACAGTTTGACCTTTCGTTTATTTACTTTCTGCAGAAACAGCTCGCCGGTTTACTTCCTGGACACGGACATGAGCTTCCTGTCATCCAGCCTCCCATAACTACTGTATGGACGTCAGACACAGATGGAGTGAAGCTGTGATTCATAAACCAATACCCCTCAAGCTACTGACTATAGTGGACTGTTGAGCTAAAACATTATGCAGTTTAATGAGCATTTAACTACAGTTATTATTCTATTTCCCATATATATATATATATATATATATATATATATATGTGAACATGTATAATTAGTATAAGTTATCCTGTACTGTATTATGTATGTGTCCTGTTTGTACAAAGTTGCATATTGTATATAGTAGTGTTTATATAATTGATTTATTGGATGAATTTAGTGACAGATTTCAATGGAAAAAATATGACATTTGACTACATTAGATATTTTTGCATATATTTGTTTGTTATAGACTCTCTGTTACAGTTTAACTAAATCACTTGTCATGGATAACAATTGTTAGTAGTCTGTGAAAGATATGAAATGAAAAAAGTATGTTTGCTAATATTTATAAATGTAACCAGGCAGACCAATTGGATAATAAAAAAGCCACAAATGAGAAAGTTGTTGTACACTTTTGTCTTTTTGAGTTCTTAACCGTAGGGCAATACTGACAACATTATTAATATTGTTCTATAATACATATTATTCAGACATTTGAATATAACCGCCAAAACAGTAAAAACGACTTAATAAAAGGCTAATGGGAAAATACATTGAACAGCTTTTGCTTGAAAGATTTCTGACCATCAACTAAACATTTTTATTTATTTCTGTTTAAAAAAATGAAACCTTACTATCATGTTAAAAGGCTTATAAAACATTTCACTGATACCATTGCTTGGTAATAAGCAATAAAGGGTTTTATTTATTGTGAGGTAAATTAAAATCCTTATCATGATAAATCCCACAGTGTTTTTTTGTAAAATATTGATCAGGATAAACTCTATATCCAATAAATGATATGGCAGAATAGACATATTGCTCTGAAATATATTTCTGCATAAACAAGAGAGACATTGTATCAGTTTATATAATATAACTGGACATTTTAATACCATGTATGTATTTCTGTGTCAATAGAAAAGGGTAAACACAATAGACGTTCTAACATTTTTGTTAACAATGTGTTACAATTTACTCTAGTTTAACAAAAACTATCAAAGCGCTCAGATATTTGAGGTCAGGAAGAGATCACTTCCTAACCCTGAACTCTTTCTTACCCACAAACACACCTACAGTCACCAAACATACTAAATAAATGTTTAATAAACTCTACAGAGCTACACATCCTTCTAACCTAAGTGGATTTGGACGTGAATGATTTTTAACAGCGTTCATCTGTCATCTGTTTTTTAACCCTGTTATCACCATCATGTTTTTTTACACCTTCAGTGTTACCAAAAAACAACAGAGAGAGGTCGTCGTGAAACCTCTGCATGAGTTGGCTTATTTGCCTGAAACAGAGCGTCTGTGTCTGCTCTGTCTGTGAGAGGGAGAGAGTCAACACGCCAAAGTTTACCTGGAGTCTGGTTTGGATCCTCTCCCTCTTTCCTTTAACCGGACAGCTGTTTTATGTTTGTTCGCTATTCCAGTGTGCATGGTTTCCACACGGGAAGGCGGTCAGGGAGGTGAGCCCACCGGTGTGTCTGTGGAGGAAGATGAATGGGACTCACGGGCCTCTGAGAAGTGGAAAAGACACATAAAGGATGGTGCAAAGCGTTTCTGCTCAGGTTTTTACTTGAGGATACATTTTAATATTTCTTTAAAACAGTTTAACAGTGTTACTTTTTCATTGATGAGTGTCTTTTAAGAGTCATTAAACCCCCCTAACCCCCCCCCCCCCCCAATATCCTATAATGAACAATATAACACTCACAAAGCTGCACTAATCTACACTAGGCTTATAAATGGACTGAAGTTAAAGAAGGTAATATACAAAATACGGGGAATAAACCTTTCACTGTATGTACTAGTTTGTTTGCAGTTGGCAAATCTGCAAATATATGCAAATATTTCAAGAGTCAAAATTATCCTTAAAATAATTCAAATATTCGGTTTCAAATACGTTTTTTGTTGTTGATTATGATGAGTTCATTCCGTACCTTGTGAATTTATTACTGCTATTACCAAATCCACTTACTGGTTAACGACTCTGTGGAACCAGATGTATTTTCGTAAACCTTATTTTGTGAACCTTCATCAACTTTTTTTCCTTTTTTTATATTCAATATCAAAATGTAGCAGCAATAACTTCCTTAAAAAATGAAAAGTTCATGATAGTGAACTGTAGTGATAAAAGTTCAGTGTGGTGGTGCCGCGTGTCTGTCAGTGAAGAGGATGTAGCTGGGTGGTGGATTTGTGTCTATGTTCTGGCAGACTAAAGGGGATTTTGATACTTTGTGTTAAGTCTCTCAGCAAACAGCAACATTTAGGGTCCAAAAAAAGCTCTGAACATACCAGTCTGTGCTTCATGTGGACAGGCTGTCCTTGCCAACATAAACGTATGGGATTTTCCATAGCTTCATGGAGTTTAAGTTGACCTCAAATTTAAAGAATCTGACCTCTAATGATGAGCACAGTGGTACAAGGTAAAACTGTCTCATTTTAATGGATTATTTCTCCAATGAACATATGGTATTTGTGTGCTTTGTGTATCTATCTATGTACATGATTTATATTTGTATGACTTGATGTATGGGTTTTTCTGTATTTGCAATTTTTTGACTTCTATTTTATTTGTTTTGTTTATGTTTTATGTAATACACTCTGTACTGCTTTTGTAAAAAATTGTGCTATACAAATTAAGTTGCATTGAATTATTTTGGAGATGTCTCCCTTGTTTTTATATATTTTCAGACTTCTTGGGCTTCCGGATTTTAGGATGCAGAAACTCAAAGATTTATGTTATATATGTAAAGTTATCCCACATTCCCACAGGTTGTATGTTTTTGTTATTTGCCTCAGCCAGCGGTATGCACTCTCTTCCTCAGGGTCATTTGCTTCAACTCGTCTTGAAGATAAATGGACCGCAAAAGGGAAGTGCGCGGCTACTGAACAACCTTTGCTTCCTTAAGTTGACTTTTCACCTGGGAGATGGTCTGAGAATTTCTCACCAGTTTACTTATGGGTATGCTAAATTGTGTATTTACTGCAGCGAGTGTCATACTGACCTGAGAGCGGTGTGACAGATATTTCATTGTGTGAGGGTCACAAGCCTTTTCTTTTTGAAAAACACGTCCATTGATGCAAAAATAGGAACATATTTTTCCAGGTAGTTAGCCACTGACTGGATCTTTGGTTGAATGCACCTACAGACTTTGATGTCTTTAAGGCCTGGTTTTTAAAGGATCTGAGTCAAGTCTGCCACCTGCTGTTACAACAAAACATTTGAAAGATATCCTCGGTGCATAACTGACTTCATGTTTTTACATTACTCTACCTGTATTTTGTATTTAATTTGTATCTTATTTTGTATCCGTTTTTATATCCTGTTGTTTGCACCTTATGTATGTATGTTCATTGTTTTGTTTGGCACCAGGACCAGGGAAACACAGTTTTGTCAATTCATGTACTGTACTGCCTTTTATACTGATGGATCACAATAACAACTCGCGTATCTTTAAAAATAAAATAAACAAATACATTAAATAAAAGCCACGTTTATTTATATAGTCACTTTTATGAAGTGATGCATCCTCTGTGGTCAATTTTAAGTGATATGTTAATAAAGGCAGGTTGTGTGTCAACCAGTACCCTCATAATAACTCCAAAAAATGCAGAGAAGCATCGACATATGTAAAGTGGAAATGATATCTTATATAATAAACAAAACTCAAAATGACAAGTTGTTTGAGGCGCTAAATGAAATTCTGAAGTTATTATTGCCCCATTGATAAGCCCCGCCTTCTTGAGACGCACTAGAACGTGATTGGATGTTTTCTTGCTTGTCGTCACTTCCGTCTTTAGGAAACACAACAAACCCAGTGCTCTGAACAAACCTTAACAGAATTCACAGCTAATGGAGCAAGACAACCCTCAAATACTTGAACATGCTCACTCTGAGTTTAAAAACCAGAACTTCAAATGTGCAGAACTACTGTACACAACGTTTATCTCGTCCTGTTTACAGTCCAGGTACTGTTTGTTCGTTTTTTGGCGATGTATAGCAAGTCTGTAGTCGTTTTAGTGTTACAGCTTATTCTGTTATCCGTCCAATTCTGTGTCCCCGGCTAAAGCTAACTGTTAGCTAACGTTGATGTTTCTTTCACTTCGGTGTCATTTTCGAAGACTTTCTTTAACGCTGTCATATTTCCACAGGGATTGTAAAGCCAGTCATTTGGCCACTGCTTACAACAACCGCGGACAGATAAAGTACCTCCGGGTGGATTTTGGTGAAGCGGTGGAGGACTTCTCTTTAGCGATACAGAGTGACAGCAGCTTTGAGACACCTTTCTACAACAGAGGACTCATCCACTATAGACTAGGTAAGGGTACAGAGACCCCTTTTAGTCCAAAGTTCACAGGAGATATAGTTATCTGTTATTTTCAACCCTGACAGAGTAACAAAAATTCACTTCCGCTTTGCTTCAAAATAAATGTCAAAATAATTGTATATTTAGGTTGGATATTGGATTGATATTCACTTGTGTTTTCTAGGTCTGCTTCATTAACTGTCGGAACCTCTTTTCTTGTGGATTTTAGTCAATTTTTTTTTTTAGATTAATATAAAACTAACAATAAATAACACTTTTTTTGCAATAGTTTCCATATAATGTGACCTATTATTGACCCCAAATCAATGCAGTATTGTACAACATAACTAGACGAGAAGGATACACACCTCTTTGTACATTTGTCCAGTGTAGGATTAATATCAGAGGCCTGTACTACGAAGCAGGATTTTCGCTTAGCCGGCTAACTTCAGGGAAAACTCAGGGTTTCCGGTCCTACGATGCTGGTTCTCTTTTTAGCAGGCTAGATCTCCATGGTAATTTATGCTGAGCGGCTAACCTGCCCCGGAGCAGGTTAGGTTGCTGGCTAAGAGATCAACTCAGTGAAAGCACCGCCTGCTGACCAATCAGAGCTCAGTGTGCGGAGTTTAAAGCGATCAAGTCATATTACAGGAGAAAGGAAATACAGAAAAACTGCCGTTGCAGGAAAGACGGCCGGCAAAAATCACAGAGTGTGTGAACGTGAACATTAATAGAATATCACCTCCCATCTTCAGAGCAATCTGACTATTATAACATTAGCGTTAAGAAAGGTTAATTAAATATCTGCCACAACATAAGTAACCGGATCAAAGTAACAGTACAGTCCGCGGCATATCGCATCATAATGTATCATATATTTCCTTATCTGAGTCAGCTGAGCCGTATCCGTGCAACACTCACAGCGTCACATACTGTATGCAGAAGTATTATTATTATTATTATTAAGCAACACATTAAGTTGACGAAACACTCGAGTCAAATGTAATTAAAGCAGCCTGTCCTCCTACAAAAAACGACCATAGAGGTCGATTGTTCAGCAGCTAAATACGACCCAGTCACGTTTTAAAGTGTAGCACCTCTAGTGGTCGTGTAAGAAACAACGTGCTCCTGTCGATTGCAAACGCTCCGGAGGGTCGTTTATTCACAAATAACCCTCTGGAAAATCCTAAATTGTGGAATAGTTTGGCCATTAAAATGCTTTCTTATTAGATTTCTAGCGAGAAGTGTATATTGTACTTTTATAATCTACGTTCAGTAGATGTGTAGGATCTACAGTTTGATAGATATACGAAGATGATTTGAGGTCTCGCCAGGAGAACGTGTACTGTATATGGGGCAGCTTCCATGTAAAATTAGCGTGGGTGAAAAAAGTATTTCCGGTCTCGAAGTTTTCATAATAAAACCGGAAGTATTCCCCACACTGTCAAATGATTACACAGTGATATCTCCATTACTCATCCACTAAAAAACATCAGTTTATCCTTGTTAATTACACAATATTGATTGGTTTAAATTGTGTACAATGCTTTTGTGTTTTTAACCTTCGATTCGGAGAAACAAATAGTTTTTTCGGAGTTTAGACACTACAGAGTTTCCGAAGACACTACACTACCCAGAATCCCCAGCTATCGTTTGGGACTACAACATCCGCCTTGCTTTACAAACCCAGTGATTAGCCCTCAAGCTCTGTGATTGGATGTTGGAGTGGCAGTGCGACAAGGTTACGCCGAGTGTCAAACAGCTCTTTGAAATGGAATGGAACCACGCCAGACTATCCAAAACTGGACTTGGACGGGTCCAGCCCAGCCCTCCCTCCCCCAGAATTACACATGCTGGATATTGTGTGTTTCGCAACATGTTCTATGGCACATCTCTACTGGGAATTGTAGTTTTAAAAGACGTTTTCGTATTTCCCACAATTAGAAGTTGCCAGTATTAAACTGTATACATCCCTGGAGGTTTAGGGGACACGAAACACATTGGTGTTATCAAATTTAAAACATATAATTAATACATGGGTGAAAATTGCTTGTGTCCATAATGGGCAGCATTAATATACCCACATGACAGCTAAGGTCAGAAGAGCTTTATTTAACAGCTGGTCTTATGTCTGTGACCCCTCCTGTTGTTAATTGATAAGCCTGAAACATGCACTTGTCAAGGTTCAGATGCACATTTAGAAAATATGGCAGTAGCCATCGATCAGCTTAAGATAAGATACTTTATTGATCCCAAGTTGGGAAATGTTTTTATCACAGCAGCATGTACTACTTTGTTCTACTCCACTACAATTCAGAGGTTAACCTGGTATTTTTACTCTACTACATTTATTTTTGTTACTTTGCAGATTCTGATTAATGATGTGAAATATAAACAACCCTTAAATCAGACTTTAGTTACACCTGAGTAAAATTCAGCCTTATCAGTTTGTCTGTTTTGCACATCCTCCTGTTAATATCTTTGGATGTCCTGCACTAAACTGTTATTGTAGAGATCACTACAGTATCTTCTAGATATTTTCCATTCTATATTTCTATCATTGACCCCTAATTTGTATGTAGGCTACTCTTAACATTTAAATGTTTTCATCAAATATAACTTATTCAACAACTAAATTCAATAACGTGCTTTAACCACTAGGAGGTGTGGTTTAAAAAACCAGAGGTCTAGTTAATAAAACATAATAATATCAAACATAATATGACTATTCACTTTATTGTGAAATTAAAACAGAACGGTAAAGGAAAATACAGTTTCAGTCTCTCGATGTGAAGCTTATGCATTGTACCATGAACTTGTATAGACCTGTAACAGTCAACTGCGTGAGGAGTTGGAAAGGTAGTTCAGAAAATCAGTAATATCTTTAAAAACTACAAAAAAGTCCCTTTATATCAGCTGTGTACCGTTATGGTGTAAATACAGACTATCTACCAATTGGATCAAATATAAAAGTCAGCCGAATTAGTGTTGATACTGCAAGGAGACGTATTGTGTGAAAAGAAATGGAAGATGTTTAATTGTTGATATATTTATGGTCCACGTCACGTATTCAGTTTTGGGGGCATCTCTTCCAGTTTGTCAAAAGGTCTTCTGATCAG
Organism: Pseudochaenichthys georgianus; assembly: GCF_902827115.2. NCBI lineage: Eukaryota > Metazoa > Chordata > Actinopteri > Perciformes > Channichthyidae > Pseudochaenichthys > Pseudochaenichthys georgianus. The sequence goes on from NC_047526.1 coordinate 26,202,893, forward strand.
GGCTCTATAAATAAATATCTACGGCAGATATGTAATATTTAATGCAGCCGAACCGTGTATTACAATGCCGTTATGTGATGACTTTCAAAGAGAAAAGCAAGAACACTCGGAATAAAGTATTATTTAATTTTTTTTAAATGTTTTCCGATTTCATATCACATAAACACCATATCCCGACGTGCATTGCGGCGTGATTTTAGCCTATCAAAACCTCTGAAAAAAGAAATGTGTCTCTCAGAATCGAAAGAGAAAAACCTATGGGAAAAACACAAAAGCATTGTACACAATTTAAACCAATTCATGTCGTATAATTAACTAGGATAAACTGATGTTTTTTAGTTGATGAGTACTGCAGATATCACTGTTAAATCATTTGATCATTGGTTTTATTATGAAAACATCGAGACCGGAAATACTGTTTTCAACCCGTAACTTTACATGGATTCTTGCCGCATACACGTTCTCCTGATGAAACCTCAAATCATCTTCGTAATATATCTATCAAACTATAGATCCTACATATCGACTGGACGTGGATTCTAAAAGTACAATATACACTTCTCGCTAGAAATCTAATCATAACGCGTTTTAATGGCCAAACTATCCTACAATTTAGGATTTTACAGAGAGGGTTATTTGTGAATAAACAACCCTCTGTAACGTTTGCATTGAACGGGAGCACTAGAGGCCGACAATTTTCAAACGTAATTATAGGTCGTATTAAGCGCTTGAACAAACGACATATTTGGTCGTAATAAGCATATTTGGCTTGAAAAATCTACCCATTTGGTCGTATGAGTTGGATGACTTGTTGCAGCCAAGTCAGATCCACTCGTGTCTTAGACGGGGCAGTGATATCATAAACCTGTTAATGTACGCATTCAAACACTTTTTCTGTTACCAGCTGTATTCACCTTGCAGGTGCAGCTATGTGGCTTTGATCCTGGATAAAGTGTTTAAGTCATGGATGTTTAAAGTTTAACTTCTTCATGTCTAATATTAAAGTTCACTTTTCATTCAGGAAGTATGACGCGCTGCGCTGTCAGTGCGCTGTCAGTGCGCTTCTCCATGTTTGTGATTGGTCGAATGCTCCAAATACCACTCCTTTCATGTGAACGCACACCTAACTAGATAGGACACGGCTGGCTTGAGCGATCCACTTGATAACCCGCTTCGTAGTACAGTTTAGCGAGAGCACGTATGTTTTGGATTAGGCCAACCGGCTAACTCAAACATATCCAGGTTAGGTTGAACCAGCTTCGTAGTACAGGCCTCTGGTTTGCTTTGGGGGGACAATGCTTCACATGATGCCAGAAAGGAAACAAAATAAAATAGAATGACTAAAATCCTATAAAAAAAAAAAGAGGTGTATTAATCCAATGCTGCATTGATTTGGAGTCACATTGTGGTATAGTTACATAGATTGGTAAAATGATCAATCAAAAAAGCACAGCGCTGGCTCAGTGAACTATAGAAACTAAGCATTCTTTAAATAGCCTTTCCACAAGATTCCTGTTGGTTGTTTTAGCAGAATACCTTGTGGCAGTGACTCTTTCTTGAGAAGTCAACCTGCTCTCTTTTAATATAGATCTATAACATCTGTCATTAACTGTGTTGTGGTGCGGTCCCATCATTAGATGGGTTAATGTGTGTGTTTGAGTCAGTCGGTATGTTCTTCTTTTAACACCAGATGGAGCTGTGTACTCACTTGTTCTCATGATGCCCAGAACATAAAACTGCTGACTCTTAATGAGCTAGTTTGGCAGTACATTACATACCATGACATTTATCTATGAACATTTTTAATGTCTTATAGGTTTTTTCGACGACGCCAAGATTGACTTCCAACAAGTATTGAAGATGAATCCAGATTTTGAAGATGCCAAAGTGAGCCTGAAACAGACACTTCTGGACCAGCAGCACAAGATAGACAGGGGATACTGACAACTCCATAAACTATAGAATATACCTTTTTATAAATCCTGAAATCTGTTGGCTTGAAGAAACAATCTGTCAAGTTTTGTCAAATTATTTACAATAATGTACAGCTATCGTATAGAATATTGGAATTGTATTTGATCTGAACATGAACCCTTTGATTAAAGGTATCAGAATGAAGATGAACCTTAAAGTAAACACAAACCACATACAAAATAACCAAGGAACAGAAACAATGAAAATAAAACTATTGCTGCAAAAACATTCAGATTGAGCCTATGAAACCAAGTAGAAATCCCACAGGGATGGGTGCGACATTTTGATTTGGTTTTTGTTAAGCAGAGCATTGATTATTCCTTCTTCTGCACTGACTCAACACTCTTCCAGTTGGAACATATTGTTATGGCCTCATAAATGAACATATATCATTGCATAATTGGACAGAGTAGAAAAATCGACCCGGGTGAAACGATAAGCTCGGGTTTTACTGTCTGTAATAAATGTTAGTGCATCCTTAGTGGTTTGAGAATATATACAAACAATAATCAAGTGTTAGATTACAGTCATTATAAGGAGGCTCAAAGGAAAAATCAAAAGCACATGTGATTTTAAGGAAAAGTTTAATTTATTATTAACTGTGGATTATTTTGTTGCTTCTTCAAATATAAAAAAGTAATATATGTATAATATCAAATACAAATCTACTTTTGCTGAACAATAAATACTTTTTTTTACACTAAAAATGTGTGTTTTTCCTTTCCATACATATGTTTTTACAATATGTTCTTAATAAACTAGGCATACATCAGCTCACCCTGTGTGTGTGTGTGTGTGTGTGTGTGTGTGTGTGTGTGTGTGTGTGTGTGTGTGTGTGTGTGTGTGTGTGTGTGTGTGTGTGTGTGTGTGTGTGTAGAATCCTTAACAAGCCTCACCTGTGCTTTGTCATTAAGTGGAATATAAAGCAGCTGCTGATGTCTCAGTTAATCATCCAGTCCCCTTCCTTTTAGACTTGTGTTTTTGTTGGAAGGTGTGCTGGACATGGCCAAGCTCTGATACTGACTGTATTCTTTTTGGTTTTACTTCTTACAAAGTGCAACATGCTGAGGCTTGGGAACATGTAAGTTACATTTCTTGTAGATTTATTTCTATGTGTGTACTTAATTGTCTCTAAATGATGTGTTTTATTTGTTCAAGTTTGTTATGGATGGCTGCAGCTATCATCTTGGGTCAAGCCAGGCCTAATGTGAAGCTAAATTCGCAGTCAAGTAAGCTTCAATTCTCATTAAGTAATTGTACACGGCATATTAAGTCGGTTTACATTCTCCTCACAAGCCTTTTCTTTTAACAGGCAGTGGGTTAAGGTCTGACTGTGCCGCAAATGTAATGAGACTGTCGTTGGACAAGGCTTTAGCAGTGGGAAACCAGCTTGAGGTGGAGGCTATCAGTAAGTATTAACTGCTAATAATGCAGCTGATTGGTTCATCACTGAGGAAAGGGGTCCCTGACAAAGCTTATTGTCTCCCCTCAGATGGCACCAAGCACATTTTGTTAACACCTAGCATGGCTGCTCAGTGTGGATACAGCATGGAGTCTGACCCGTGGGGTAACACCAGAATCTACACCTCCCTGATGGGCTGCTTTGTGGACAACAAGGTTTGTTTTGAGCTAAAGTGGTTTAACAGCATTCAATGTAATTTTCTACCAAGTTTAGCTGTGCTAATTCTGTCAAGTGACTGAATTAATGGCTCAACAAACACATGGTTGCTCCCATTTTTGTGTTTCCCTGAATTTATTTGTAACCCCTTACCGTTAAAAGACCCAAAGTACATTTCCCTTTTTGTTTGGTACATCCCTAAAATAGTAGCACTGCTCCACTCAAAACTGTATTCCTCTATTAATCTACTAGGTACTTTCTTGACTTGTTTGTTACATACACAAATATCCATTTAGACTTCAAATGTGTTCCTGAAGGCAAGGATATAACATTTTAAATGACAAAGAAGCTGGAACCAAAGAATATTAGGGAGTTTCACTTAATTTAGTTTTTTTTAATATATTTATAGGATGATGCTACATTTAACGTTGGCTTGAGACTTCAGATGTACGGCGAGAATCCATCAGACGTGGTCAGTCATGATGTGTCTCAGACTTGCAGCTACACTCTCTGGGCCTCCAGGGAGATCCTCTGCGACAGGAACTACATGGAAGTAGGTCATCTTTATATTGATGAGTCCACCATCTTGTGTATGGAAACGAATGCTAAAACCACCATTTTCTGTTTTAGGTTTCCCACCACATGGCTAACCTTGATGCTGAAGCTAAGGGTCAGACTCGGGATGGTAAAGACGAGAAGCTCAACGCCAATCTTGAAGTATGTTGAATTAAACTGTTCAGATACTACAGTTTAATTCCTCCCTACACCAATGAGGATTTCATTATTTGTTCTTTCCTGTAGGCCTCTGGTGCATCACAAGGTATCTGGAAGATGACGTTTTACACCCCAGAACCAGTGGCCATGGTGTTGCAAGAGGCTGAACAAGCCGGCTACGCTGCCAAAACTACCTCTAGTCGTCTGGTTATGCGAAGCCCGTACAATACAGCAGAGACTTATTCAGAGGATGTAAGCAACACACTCCTATACAGTGTTTATTTCCTTTCCCTCCTTGTCAATTATATTAAACCTCTCCTCTCTTTAGGTGGCTGGAGTCCCCATGGAAGTTTTCAGGGTGAGCGCCTACTACATGGCACCACAGGGTCTGAATGTAGTGAACTTGGCAGCTGCTTGTCCCAAAGGTGAGTCCTGAGCAACATATTGCATTCACAGTAAGCTTAATTGTTGCACAGTTAACCTCAACAGCTCAATTTTGTCAAACAGGTGGCGTCCTCTTCACCGAGGATATGATCTCTTGGCACGTACCTCGCCGTGTGACTCCTCTGTTGGACGGCAGAATTACAGTCTCAGAAATGCACATGGGAATCAACGGGCAGAGGCTTGATAGATCTCAGATGGCCGCACGGGGGTACACACTGAGCACCACAGACTTCCACATCGTCGTCGAGATCCCAGTGGGCTCGCCTGATGGTTACTACAAGGTTGGAAATCTCTAGATTAGAAATGCAAGAGTCACTAGTGCATTTGCATGTTTTATTGAAATGTCATGAATTATTGCAGAGCCATGCCCCAGATTACCAGTACCACATCACCTACTTTGTGGAGCCCATGCTTGAGGTACTGTGGAGAGAAGATGACACCCAAGATGATACCAGATACAAGGTTTTGTTCCCCATCATGACCCCTCTGATGCCTCAATCTCCCCAAATCCAGGATGGTAAGTCACATTTTCTAGTAGGTATGAAAAAAAGGACATTTGAACTCGGGCTTGCTCGGATATATCCTAAAGACTGCTAAACCCATTAAATAAAGTCTTCAGTTTTTGCAAAATGGTGTGTTTGGATGGGATTTGAAGCCAAGTACAAAATCTACTTTTGCTTACAAAGGGCACTTTTTAGTTTTTTTAAATGGCACTCAATCCAACTACTAAATTTGTCTCAATGTTGAGGCTGGTTTAGAAGTTGTAAACCTGCCACTTTCTGTTCCTCAGACACTGTCCCAGAGACTCGGGTGTTCAGCGTTCTCTTGGGAACCTTCCTCCATGACGTTGAGCTGAGGAACATCACCTTCTCCACCGGGGTCCTCACTGTTGAGGAGAGCAATGCCAAAGGCTTCACAGTCCAGGAACACAGCTTGGCTAATGGCTCCAAGAGCTTCTCTCTTCAAGTGCCCTTTGATGCCGATGTTGTCTTAAAACATGTATGACATTATAGATTCAAAATATCACTTTGTACCAACATATTTTCAGTGTTGCTGAGCTTTTATTTCATTTGTTGCAGAATCCTGAGCGCTTGGTTACATCCTACTTCCTCCCTCTGATCTTTGGGTTGATCGTCCTGCCTGAAGAAACTCCTTTTGCTCTCCCGGTCGACCTGCGGGCCTCTCTGCAGGATGTTGGTGAGATCATATTGAATTTGCTTTTGACAATATCTTCATGCAAATTGTGTTTTCTAAAATTAAATAAAACGTATATAAGAGTAAAAGCTACACAATCAAATGGATAATGCATGTTTTGCTGCTCTAGTGCTACCCATCATGGCTGGCACCTGTGACCAGAACCAGTTTTACATCAGCGTGAAGTTCGGGAGTCACGGCTCTAATTTCAAGGCTATCGTTGGACCTCGAGAGCTGACGGCTGAGATGGCTGAAGACTACAATTTCTATGAGAACGGCACAGACCTCAGCCTCATTCTGCCATACACTGCCAAGGACGCTGTTTTCGAGGTATGTCAAAACTACAAAATCCCACCATAGATCTTCTGCATTGGCTAACTTTACTTTCTTTTCCACAGCTGCTCACTGCAGAATCAGTCAAATCCAGAATTGACCTGCTTCTGTTGGATCGTGCAAACGACTGGGTGCTTGCTGATCTCTATCTGGCTTGCTACTTCCCCTTGAAAGCAACAGGTAAGATGGAACATGCAAGTATATTTGCTGCTTTAATTGGTGGATTTGTGTTGCTTTACACATTGCCTGCTTCTTCCTCCAGCGTGCCACCCCAATGGCACAATGACCGCTGTGGCTGTGAAGGTTGAATCGACTCGTAATCTGAAGCCAAGTCAGCTGACGCTAAAGGACCAGTCCTGCACACCACAGTTCAGCGACAATCGCGTTGCATATTTCTCCTTCAGTGTGGATACCTGTGGAACCACCAGAACGGTGAGTGTGAATCGCATTTAAATATCAAAAGGTTTTTTTGTCAAATGTTAATGCGTTTTTGTTGTTAAATAGTTCTTTGACAACTACATGATGTATGAAAATGAGATCCGCCTGTCTTACAACAACGCCAAAGGAGCAGCCAACACATCACCAGTTGATCCTGATTACAGGTAAAATATTTGATTCTGTATAATTGGAGATGAACACCTTCAATGTATGCATTTTTAATTATTTTTTCCCCTAATAGGCAAACAATTTCCTGCTTCTATGTGGTCAATGAGACTCGGACTGTTGCCTTCAGCGCTAAACCAAGAACCTATGAGCCCGCTGCAGAGATCGGCACTGGGCAGCTGATGGTCCAGATGAGGCTTTCCCAAGGCATGGTGGAATTTTACAACATCTTGTTCATGCATACAAAACACTGTTTGCAGATCTCCGTTGAAAAAGAGATCTATGATCTTAAGGGACCAATCTGATTAAATAAAGGTTTGACATGACATGAAACTGTAAATGTCCAGGCCTCCTGTCTCTAACGGGACTCTTCTCCTGCAGATCCATCCTACGAGCTCTTCTACCAAGCAGAGGATTATCCAGTGGTGAAATATCTGCAGCAGCCTCTGTATTTTGAGGTGGAGCTGATGCATTCTACCGACCCACACTTGGAACTCATTGCTGAGAACTGTTGGGCAACCCTTTATGAAGATAGGACATCTCTGCCAAGCTGGGACATCATTGTGGACAGGTAATGTTGTGCAAAACTAACTACTAACTACTCATTTAATTTGTTTAACTGCTGCTTTATTAACTTTCGAATTCCTTTACTAGCTGTGAGAATCGCAATGACAGCTATGCAACAATTTTCCATCCCGTTGTGAGTGACTCCAGAGTTTTAGTCCCGTCCCACATCAAGCGCTTCTCTGTAAAGATGTTCACTTTCACTAAAGATGACGAGGTTCTGAAAGACCAGGTAAGACTTGTAAATCCAAATCTGGAGTCTTTTGGCCACTGCTGCATGTAGCCATGTGCAATAAATCATCCTGTCTGTCCACAGATCTATGTCCACTGTGATGCAGTGATTTGTGACACAAGCAGCCAGGCAGATGCTCCCTGCAGGGGCCAGTGTGTGCATCCTCCAGGTCAGAGCTACTCAAGACCTGCAGGTGTAAAAAAGGGTAAGTGACCGAGTCTGAACAAATGTAGTCGATCTGGATGTGCAGTTGGTAATCTTTACTTGTTTTGCAGAGCGAAGAAGCACCGACGCAACACGCCAAAGGCAGATCTCCTCTGGGGCAATTATTCTGTCTAACCTTTGAAAATGTTCTACAAGTGTTTACATTTTGTCATTTGCACCTTATGTAATTGTGTTCATTGTTTTGTTTGGGACCAGGGGAACAGTTTTATCAATGAATGTACTGTACTGCCTTTTATATTGATGGATGACAGTAACGACTCGTGTATTGTGAAAAAAATAAACGAATTTTAAAAAAATAGCCACATTTATTTATATAGTCGCTTTTATCAATGTATTGCATCGTCTGTGGTCAATTTTAAGGGACATATTAATAAAAGCAGGTTCTGTGTCAACCAGTACCCTCATAATTTCAAGAAAATGCAGAGAAGCATCAACATATGTAGCAATGATATCCTATATAATAAACAACTAAAAATGATAAGTTTATGTAGGCGCTAAATGAAAGACGTTCTGAAGTTATTATTGCCCCGCCTACTTGAGACGCACTAAAACATGATTGAGCGTTTTTTGTTGTTGCATGTAGTCACTTCCGCCTTTAGGGAACACAACAAACCTTAACAGAATTCACAGCCAATGGAGCAAGACAACCCTCGAATACTTCCGCAAATGCTCACTCTGAGTTTAAAAACTAGAACTTCAAATGTGCAGAACAACTGTATACAAAGTGTATCTCCTACTTACAGTCCAGGTACTCTTTGTTCAAATGTTGGCGATGTCTGTAGCAGTACTCGAGTTGAGGCGGGATGGCACCCCCCCCCCTGAAATAAAAACGGTCAAAATCATCCCCCTTTCCATCCCTTATGTAATTTTATCAATGAATGTGGCACTGGTATTACTGCTATTTCAACATTAATTTTGCGCATTTTGAGTAAAATACTGTGGGCGAGGGAGCACGCACACACGCAATGACATTTTTACTAAGTCACTGACGCTACACTATGAGTGCCCTAGAGGGTGCCGTGATGTGCCCGTTTGATCAATGCCAGAAGCGCAGGTAACTGTCACCACAATGGCCAAGCGACCAGGAGGACAACGCGATCTGAAGGACTTCATATTTAAAAATACTAAAAATAACATTTCAGGTAAGTCAAGTCAGTAATCTTAGTCATCATTACTCATTACTTTAGTCACCAAAGGTGGAATCTATGGACATAAGCGGCAATAACAACTTAGTTTGGAGTTTAGCTACGTTTCTCTCTCGTGTTAGCTAGCTGGTAAGACTCAAAACTGTTGATGAAATGATACCACCTGCACCAGAAGAGCTGAAACCCCTCCTTCAAGCAGTGAACACTCTGGTCATCTCCACAGCTGAGTGTGAACGTGGGTTTAGTCAGATGAACATTGTAACCGTAACTAGAATCTCCCTAGAGGTAAAAAGCATGTCAGCCATGGTTTTCATCTAGTGTGTTGGCCCTCCACTGAACAAGTTCAGACCAGAGGTATATGTTAAGACTTGGCTTCAAAGCCATTGCTAAGCAAACAATCCGAAAGCAAGAGCCAGAACAATTGAGACCAAAAAGCATGATTATGAACATCTTTGGAAACTTCTATGAGATGGGGGAGAGTGGAGTAGGCAGCCATTGACAACATTGGTCCTATTTTGTATTATCTGTATAATCTTTTAATATATTTTCATATTTTGTAAACAATTTCAATTTGCACTTAATGCCCTGTTAAAAAAAGTAACATTGGGAATGTAAACATAAAATATTTGTATTTGAACTGCAATAAAATGATGACGGATCAATATTTTTCAAATTTTTTTTTCCTCTAATTTTTCATGAAGTGTTTAATTTACATAATGATTTAATTAATTACGATAAAAATGTAACCCTTTAGATACCAGTTTTGATCGTATACCAGTAACTGCTTTTTTGAAAAAATACACTATAATTCAATATTCTAAAAACAAATTTGACTTTATTATTAGTATAATCAGTTGATCCATCTGAATAATAAATGAGGGACTGTTAACCTACGAGATTTGTACCATAGACTTCCATTATAACCACATTTTTGTATCCCCTCTTCCTCTTTAAATTAAAGTGAAAAAAAGATTTTGCACTAATTGTCCTCTGCATTTGACGGGGACCGACTCTAATTCTGAGGTGCCTTGGTCAAGAGCAATGAAAGGAGTATCTGAACATCCATAACATGCATGTTGTTTTAGGAGTATAATAATTATCCTTATGCTGGTTGGTCTCCCACTCTCGGCGGGTTATCAGCACAAATTATGTCCCCATATGATCAAATCCACCATCCCCCCTGATTTTATTTTACAACTTGAGTACTGTGTACTAGTGTTGCAGCGTATTCTGCTACCCGTCAAATTCTGTGTCCCCGGTTGAAGCTAACGTCCATCGTGTTCTGTCACTTTGTAATTTCATTACATGTATTGTTTTAGAGACTTTCAACGCTGTCATATTTCCACAGGGATTGTAAAGCCAGTCATTTGGCCACTGCTTACAACAACCGCGGACAGAAAAAGTACCTCCGGGTGGATTTAGGTGAAGCGGTGGAGGACTTCTCTTTAGCGATACAGAGTGACAGCAGCTTTGAGACACCTTTCTACAACAGAGGACTCATCCACTATAGACTACTGTAGGTAAGGGTACAGAGACCCCTTTTAGTCCAAAGTACACAGGAGATAGAGTTATCTGTTATTTTCAACCCTGACAGAGTAAACAAATTCACTTCCGCTTTGCTTCAAAATAAATGTCAAAATAATTGTATATTTAGGTTGGATATTGGATTGATATTCACTTGTGTTTTCTAGGTCTGCTTCACTAACTGTCGGAACCTCTTTTATGGTGGATTTTTTTAGATTAATATAAAACTAACAATTAAAACATTTTTTTTTTTTTTAAATAGCTTCCATATGTAACCTATTGACCCCAAATCAATGCACCATTGTACAACATAACTAGACGAGAAGGATACACACCTCTTTGTACATTTAAATTGCCTTTTCTATTTGATATGAATATTGTCATGACAACTATGCAGTTTCTTTATTGGCTGCAATATCATATTTGTCCAGTGTAGGATTAATATCAGAGGCCTGTACTACGAAGCAGGATTTTCGCTTAGCCGGCTAACTTCAGGGAAAACTCAGGGTTTCCGGTCCTACGATGCTGGTTCTCTTTTTAGCAGGCTAGATCTCCATGGTACGCTGATGATGCACGAGGCGAGATGCAGGTTGAAATGAGAGTTGCTCTGGGTAAAGAAAGTTCTTCAGGCCTTGTGTGTTTTTATTTCTTTTTCTCGCATGCTTGCCAAGGATTAGATTTATTTTTGAAGTCTTTGAAGTCCTCCCAAAGCTAGAAACTGGGGGAAATAAGAGTTATGTCAACACGTTGAAAAAGCTTAATGCAAAGAGACAGGATAACACTTTCTATCAAAATGCAGGATTTTGGGTAACTTGGAGACAGTTCATATGAATCTAGTTACTTTAAGTAATTGGAATGTTTTTTTTTTTCATAAAGTTATTCTTTAAACCAATGAACTGAGTTGGCACCTGGGATGTTGACTACATCCAAGTTAAACTCTTCTGCATTATGTACCTTAATGTTTCTATTCCTGTCTGAATCCTTAATAATTCGGGCTAACATGTTCTGCTTCACTTCAGACGACTCCTACAGTGCGTTTCACCGCGTAGAGGACGATCCCATCACAAAGTACCTACAACAGCCGCTGTATTTCGAGGTGGAACTGATGGGATCTTACAACCCTAAAGTATCTCTTGAGCTGGCGCACTGCTGGGCGACGCTGGAGGAGGACAAGATGTCCCTCCCTCAATGGGACCTCATTGTTAACGGGTAACTTGTGTATATATATTTTTTTCTTGTCCCAATGAACTGTTTGTCAAACTGTACAAAAGGGATGGTTTAAAAATAATAGGGTGCTAATGTTGCAGACTTTAGGACATCTTTACCCAAATAAAATATATATTTTTTCTCCATCAGTTGTGCAAACTCAAGGGACCCGCACCCAGTGATCTTCCACTCTGTTTTGCCTCAGGGCAGAGTTCATAATCCTTCCAACTTCAAGCGGTTTGAGGTCCCTATGTTTGCCTTTGCTGAAGACAAGGATAACTTGAACCGCCAGGTACTATCAGTCATAAGAATAAATGGTCTTGTTTTTTATTTTTTGATGTTCAGATTTTGGAAAACAAAAGTACGCTGTCTATAACAACCCTTAAATCTGTTCATATCTTGTGGGTCTTTGTCCACTGTGAGGTGGTCATCTGTGATGTTAGAAATCCAGTGGATGTGCAGTGTTCAGACCAGGACAACACGATGAAGGGTATGCTCTCATACATGCTGATTTCATTATCCAGTAATGTACAATAAGGTTTACACGTGTTGGCTCAAATTATCAAATGTGACGATGGCTTTTGAATAAAGTGGCTAAGATATATATATATTTTCTTTTTTCTCCCACAGGTCAAAAACTTGCCGTTTCAGATGACCCTGGTTTCAAAAGCGTGACTTCGGGACCAATCATTATAATGCGCTCCTAAACAAAGTCCTAATAAAATATTTTAAAATAATTCACACTTATAGTATTTACTTGGGAATATTGGAGATTTTTTTCATCTATAGTTGTGTTTTCTATGGTTATGGGGAGGTCCTAACTGATTCTCCATTCCAAATCACATATATTTAAATGTAGTATGTACTGCTTTTTTGGATTTCCAGTGAAGAAGAAGTCGTCTTGCCAATAACGAAGTAAATGCCAGAATATCAAATTGCCCCGAGTTGTATCTGTTGTAATCTTCTGGGCACCCAAATATGGCAATATGGGGACAGACTTTCACCGTGAGTATTTTTGAGATATCCTCAAAACTTCTGCCAAAAGGAAAACCCTAATGGGCAGGAGAAGAACATATGGGATAGGTTGCAGGGAGAGGCTTGACATTTGTCACAGATGTCAATAACAGTGGGATATATTTGTGACAATCGTGCCTTTGAGAAATGAACCCTGTACAGCACCTTGAACTGTATGAGAGTGAGACGAGCACAGGATGAACTCGTATGAATCCTGTTAAGAGCAGTGTCCCACCAGTGATCACCCAAGCTCACACCTAGCTCAGCCTCCCAGGCAGCCTTGATGTTAGTGGTATGTGTGTGAGTTGTCATCAGTCAGGAGTTTGTTATATATTTTTGAAATAAGTGACTTTTGAAGGGGATCGGAACAAAGAAACTCATCCCATATTTGATTAGGGGGTAGAGAGGGAAAGGATGGAAACAGGGATTTGGTACAGTGTCTAATTTGGAAATAACGAAAAAGGTGAGATGTTGGGAGTTCAAATTCCCTTGATATATCAGTAAAACTACGAAAGGTATTATCCTTATAAAGCTCTCTAAAAGTCCTCAGGCCCTTCTCATGCCATACAGAGAAAGTGGGGTCGGCTAAGGCAGGTCGGAATAAATGGTTTCCCAATAAGGGAGCTAAAGTGGATGCAGAAGTAAACTTAAAATGCCTCCTAAATTGGTAGTAGTAGTAGATTTACTTATGGGTGCCTTTCCATTCCATAAAAAGCCAGAAATAACCTGATCAAGAGTCTTAAAAAAATGTTTACGTAGCAATAGGGGGAGACATTGGAAAATAAATAGGTACTTAGGAACAATGTTCATTTTAACCGTGTTAATTTTACCCATAAGCGACAGAGGTAAACTCTTCCATCTTTGAAGGTCTGACTTGATTTTAGACATTAAAGGGGAGATATTGGTAGCGAAAAGGGAACTTAGTGTTCTTGTTACATTGATACCTAGATACATAAAGCCAGAGGGGCTCAATCTGAAGGGGACATCGGACTGGTTCAATTGTGATGCCAGAGCGTTAACAGGATAACATTCGCTTTTGGAAATATTCACTTTGTAACCTGAGAATGAACCACATTTCGTAAGAAAAGATACAATTGCTGGTATAGAGTTACTGGAGCTTGAGACATACAACAATAAATCATCCGCGTACAGGGACAATTTAAATTCCATCCCCAGCCGCGATATCCCAGTGAAAGTGGTTGAGGTCCTCAGATATATTGACAAAGGCTCAATGGCTAACGCAAAAAGCAAAGGAGATAGTGGACATCCCTGACGGGTTCCTCTGGATAAAGTAATATAAGGAGATTGAATGCCATTAGTGGAAATACTAGCTTGTGGGGATGTATAAAGAAGGCGTATCCATGAAATAAATATATGACCCAGCCCAAATGTACTCAGTACAGTAAGTAAATAGTAAATAGGGCCAGGAGCTTTTTTATTTTGCATGTTATTTATAGCGAGGGAGATCTCATCTGAGGTTAATGGAGAATCAAGTTCTTTTGAAACACCAGGACCTATAGTAGGGAAATTGAGATTGTCAAAGAAAGCGCCCATCTCAGAAGTGTCGGACGGCGATTCAGACTTGTATAGAGAAGAATAGAATGAGCCAAAGACTGAGTTAATGGTACTAGGATCGGTATGCACCGTACGTGATGAATCTTTTATCTGGAGGATTAAACGTGAGGCTGCCTGACGATGCAATTGGTGGGCCAAAAGGCAGCTCGCCTTATCACCTTGCTCATAATTGAACGTGAGCGTAAAAGAAGGCGCTCTGCATCAGTAGTTATGAGATCAAATTCCGTCTGTAATTCAACTCGATCTTTGTGTAAATTGGGATAGAGACAAATGGCTAATTGCGGATCTATTTTTTTTTATCTTGCACGATATATCATTAATTTTGGCAGAACGAGTTTTATTTAACTGCGCAGAATAAGAGATGATTTGGCCCCGTAGGTAGGCTTTTAATGATTCCCACAGCAGAGAACAAGAGATGGGTTCATTGTCGTTTTGATTGTTTGTAATAAAATTATCAATTGAAGTTGCAATAAATGTATTACATTTGTCATCTGACAACAGCAAAGTATTAAACCTCCACGGCGAGGAGTCTCTCTGGAGGAGCTATAACCGATGTATTCTCCGGAGTCGATTTCAGCCAACAGTGATGTTTAAAAGAGGCGTGACGCATGGCTGGAATTATGTCAACGAAGCACAGCTCTGCAAACTGTTGCCGTTGTGATTATAAGTTATTTAAGATGATCAAATGTGCATCAGACTTTCTGCCCTTTACCGTTTGTTTACTCACTAATCACATCTCCCCTGGATGTGAGGCTATTTTTTTTTTTTAATACAACTGCTTTCATTGTGAGGCGATGTTAACAGTGAAAACAACTGCTGAGGTCAGTGCAGAAAGCAGAACAGTGTGTATAATATATATCGCTCAATAATACCAGGCCTACATTTCACACTTTATTTGTAGGCTTTAGGCTTTTTTTTTTTAAATATCATTTTAGGCCTGTTAAAAACGCAGCTACGGCCCTGCGTTAAACTGCGGAGCGGCGTTCACACAGACCGCGGCTCACACCGCTGCAGAGAGGGAGCGTGCTGTCCCAGCACCTATGGATCAGCTTCCCCTGGGAGCATTTCCCTTTCCACTAGTTTTGTTTTTACTAAGGACGAGAGCTTGAAACTAAATATTAATAAAACGCTGCCGTTTGAATCGATAGCGTTTAACAGACAGGCGCTGTGTGGGGCGTTACGTTACAAAATACTACGCAGACAGCGTTAGCTGGGAGATCGATCACTTTGCTAAACTATTAAATCCACGTAAACTACACATCACAGCCATGAGGCCAGATCAATGAAACCAGGATACATCCTTTACCGTAAAAACTGGATCCAAACACAGCTGCCTGTGTGCGCTTGATCAATACTTTCTGATGTTATATTTATGATATGCTATTAGCTAGGCTACATGGTCCTAACGTGTAAAGTTATAAAAGCATTTGTACCAGTGCTTTTCATAAGTAGACTCTTGCAGGCCAGAGTATAGGAGTGATTCAACAACAACAAAAAGACATATGAGAAGTGATCAGGACGAACAGAAAGAGGAAAAGGAAAAGAGAGATGAAGAGACCAGGAGGGTCAGAGCAGGAGGAAGAGGAGGAGATGAAGACATTAGTGAAGAAGAAGAAATATATGTGAGGAATAAAGATGAAGTATCAGAAAGAGGGCCAGAGGCAGGGATCAGGAGGCAGATGAAACTCCAGCTGGACCACATGGTATATGTTCTTATTCTCCTTACATGTTCCATCACAGCAGCACAATCTAGCAGCTCTTAGTATTGACAAATATTGATTGAAATGTGTTGCTGCACAGGTCACCTTTAGCTCTCTGAAGAGATGGGTGATGTCATTGCAGAATTCTGAGTATTCTCTGAATCGGGTGCCTTTTGGGTCTTTATATCTTTGAAAAATAAAACCAAAATGTTTGGTCATAACATCTGGTAGTGGACTACTTACATTTTCCCACCTCAGTCACAACATATAAATAATTAGGCCTACTAGGAATTTCAACAGGATTGAAGTTTTTGACAAAAAGTAGGCATGAGACCTTGTTTAGCTAAGATATGGCACCACATGGAAGTCAAGGACATTACAAAATTGTAATATTTTGCAAAACTATTAATTATTTACTATTATTAATTCATACAACATAGTTGAAATGTTGAGTTTGTCAATCTTAATCTGAAAATACAAAAACTGAAATATAGGTAAGAGAAGAAACTGACACTTTTGTGATGTAATTCCCTCAATGCAGATCACACATGGACTGATCCATTATTTTAATAGGAGGGTAAATGGTATGGCGTGACGGGGTTGAAACAAACTGAGGGACAATATTGCAATTTCATAGATAATTCAAGTATTTTTTCAGAATTGATTTTTGATCAGTTAAAGTTGACAAGCATATGATTATATTAGCAGCAACATATTGGGATAATTGGCCATTTTGATTTTTTAATATTAAATTAAAATGTAATAATGCTTAGTGAGGACATGCAAACATGTCTGTCTAAGTCAAGACAACCAATTTTTTTTAAAACAAAATATATATTTAATTTTACATTATAATGCAAAACAAACAACCTGTTCCATTGATTCATTGCTTTAAAATACATTTTGTAGTTTCCTTTCATTTAAAATGGTCGAAGTAAGCTTGGGGGACTCAAAGGGCACCCGATTGTTTGTCTGAACACCTTGTTTCTCTTGTGTAGTGATGTTACGTATTGCGCCGAGGCTTCGGAGCGTGTGTCGAGTAATCCCCGAAGTTTTTTGTGAAGCCTGTATCGAGGCTTGTATCGTTTTGGGCCAGTGACGTCATCGATGACAAACGAAGCCTCGCTGCCTGTCGATACCACGTGACTGCTTCAGGAAGCGCTTCAGATCTTGGCGCGTGCTTCTGACAGATAAAAACCATGGGATTCGAATCAAGATGTGTGAACCTTGTGAGAGGACAACACTGTCGTTTGCACGATATTTTTGCAACTCGTTAGAATGGAGCCAGCAAAGAAGAGAAGGACTTCCCCTGTGTGGGAATACTTTGATCTGATTTCACCCAATAAGGTAGGTTGCATACATAGTATATTACAACAGATGTATTATGTTAGATTTTGTATGGTTCATTTTTTTACTTTTTCTATTTCATTCAAATGTTTAGTGTTTATTGTGCTCCAGGGAACTGGGATATAATAACAATACTTCTTCCATGCTAAGGCATTGTGAAGTCAACTTGAAAAATCCTCACAGGAGATCAAGGGGTTAAAAAGTCGGGCTGATTGACAGAGTGGCAGCTGTCTGAAATCATTCCCTAATTGCTAATCAGCTTCGCTGCACCTTTAAAAGCACCGCACCTGAAAGAAGGGCAGGAATCCAAGCTGGAAAGGGACAAACTAAAGAGCGTGCGTCCAGCAGCAACGAACCAGCAGAAGAAACGTCAAAGAAGCAGCACTGGTGCAGCCATAAAAAGCTGGAGAAGCGGCCGGTTTTTTACCTTACAGCTTAAAACTTACATCTTACAACTTACAACATAAGCTGTACTGCAACAACAAATACCAAAGTAAAGAAAAACTCAAAAGAAACAAAGTTGTGGTCATTGTACGAGTGAAACCCAGTGAAAACCTCCTATGGACTGTACCATCCCTTTCAAGCGGGGAAAACTGCAAATATACCCAAGGGCTTGACAGGCATTATCGTACCATACATGAGAACAATGAGGGACATGGAGGTGGACCTACTAAAGGTTTGTCATTTAATATTTTGGAATAATATATTTTATAATTTAACCATGTTAACTTCACTTTATCATGCAAATAAAAGAAAGTTACAAGATACTCATTCTTAACACAGCTTGATTTTATTAATTTCAAAGCAATTTGAAGTAATTACTACATCCACTGACACTCTGTGTATACTTTTCAGGAAACAAACTCTGGCATAAATTGGATCAGACTGTGAAGATGTCCAGGAAGACCAAGAATGCACAGCTGACGCATCTGTTCGAACCAAATATCGGACGCTTGTAGGACCCTCTGAACTACTGGCAGACACAAAAACATGTTTATTCAAACCTGCATAAACTTGCAGTCACTTTTGTGTGCACACCTGCTTCCTCAGTCCCGTGTGAAAGGGTCTTTTCAAAGGCAGGATAAGTTGTGTCAAAGAAAATAAATCGTCTAAGCCCGAAAACTGTGGAAAAAACATTGTTTTTAAACAAAAACCAATACAATTGTTCCATGAATCACAAGCACATTCACTGCCCTCTGCAAAGTCACACAAGCACATTCACTGCCCTCTGCAAAGTTAAAC
Organism: Pseudochaenichthys georgianus; assembly: GCF_902827115.2. Taxonomy (NCBI): domain Eukaryota; kingdom Metazoa; phylum Chordata; class Actinopteri; order Perciformes; family Channichthyidae; genus Pseudochaenichthys; species Pseudochaenichthys georgianus. Next base: position 26,221,547 of record NC_047526.1, read on the forward strand.
CCTTCTTCTTTTCCAGTTTTCGAACATATATTGCTTCTTTTGTCTTTATAGAAGGCAGCAGACATTTACATTTATTTATAGATATAACAACAATATACTGTATTGATACATTGTTTTTATTATTATAATATACAGTCATTTTAAAACACTTACTGGTGCAAAATTCTGTTAATACAGGATTACAAATAAATGTTACATCTTTTACACTTTTGTATCATAATTTCCAGTATTTTTAGTATGTCAAAGATTACAAATAATATTTGGCTGTTTTACACCTGTTCACCAACAGGGGGTCTCGTGTGCACATGAAGCTCATGATGAACCTTTTAGTGAACCGATTTGCTGGAAGCAGAAAGTGCTTTAGATCGGTTGAACCACAACGCTCATATTACCCATTGATGTATAATAAGTACCATATTACCCCTCCTGTACCCGGGCCCGGTGACACGATGGAATTAAGAGAGCTCAGACCCTCACTTATAGAGGTTGGAACATGTTTTAAGTATAAATAAATAAAAGCATAAATAAAAGTAGGAATAAAAACATCAATGAACAAATAAATGAATAAATAAATACAGGAATAAATAGCGTGCAGTGTTTTCAGGGAGCTTTAGAGTGTGTGCTGTGGCTCAGCTGGAAAGCAGTTGACTCACGACAGCAGGGTTCCTGGTTCAACGACTGGTCAATACGTCATTTTTATTTATTTATAAAAGCTACAGCTAAATGAGATAATGTAGTTAATGGATTCTTTGATATGGTTTAGCCTTACAACATGTTTAAGTTTACGAATATTATTAAGGAATACAAATCCCTCTTTGCAATGTTTACCAGCCTCCTTAGGCTTTTCAATCACAATCATTAAACTGGAATAAATACAATATTGTTAACATGAAAATATGATTTAATGTTCGTTGTTTAGAGTTATTCGAATCTAAGGCTTTACTCATTGGGAACTCGGTATGAGATGATGGAGCACACTGTTGAGATGTCCAATCTGCCTGTTTTACACACTTTGACCAACAGCGGGGTTTGTGTTCAAATGAAGCCCATGATGAAGCCTCATGAGATGAACCCTTTTGCGAACCAATTGGCTGGACAGCTTCAAAGCTTCATAAGGCTTCATCTCGCCATCACTACCCTTGTGCATTAAGAACACTTGTGTTAGGGCATGAATTAACAATAAATAGGTTATATACAGTATAAAATACCACGTACTGTCCGCCCTCCTATGCCACCCTGGCATGACCTCTTGCCTCCCCTTTGCCCCCCCATGTAAAATGTTCTAGAACCGCCACTGCCCCTATGTAAAGTGAATGAGGCTCCTTTGTCGTGGTGCACACACACATTTCTACAATGTCCCGCAGTGAGCTTTTATTCTATAAAACGTTTTTTTAAATCTACTTTATAGATTGTAGTAACTCACGGGAGGCTTCTTTTATTTTATTTGTATTCATAATAATTTTTATTTTTCGTAAAAATTACATTAGTTACAAATGTGTGTTCTCAAAAAACAGTGCAAAACAGTTTTATTAAATTAGTTAGTTTTTAAGGAAGGCCAGAGCTTCAGCTGTGTCAAATAGATTGTTCCCTTTAGTTAACGTTATTTAAAAGATAATGATCATGTCCCCTGTATTGTATTACTAGCGTCCATTCCCAGTGGATAACGGAGAATTTTACACCCGGAAGTAAGTATTCTCTTTACTGTCGATTGATTTTACAGTGATATCTGAACTACTCATCGACTAAAAAACACCAGATTATCCTTGTTAATTACACAACATTGATTGGTTTGAATTGTGTACAATGCTTTTCTATTTTCCTTCTTCAATTCGGAGAAACAAAGATTTTTTCGGAGTTTTTGGATGGCAGAAGACACTACACTACCCAGAATCCTCAGCTATCGTTTGGGACTACACCATGTGCTTAGCTTGACAAATCCCGTGATCAGTCCTCAAGCTCTTTGATTGGTTGACCTCCAACTGCATTGCATATGAAAAAAAAAAGGTTTCGGAAAAGAGAAAATCATACTTTATTCAGCAGTGCTTGCTTTACTCTTTGAAAGTCATCACATGAATGCATTGTAATAAATGGTTTGGCTGCATTAAATATTACACATCTGTCGTAGTTCTTTATTTATCTCCAGAGATCGGGCATCAGAATAGACCGGAAACTATTCTTTTACCGTTCTGTTTTAATTTCACAATAAAGTTAGTAGTCATATATTGTTTTGATATTATTGTTTTTTATTAACTACTAGACCACTGGGTCATGTTAAGACCATCTTTTCTGTGTTGCTATGGATTTTTTCCATCGCTTTTGTGTTACAAATATCAAAACAATAACAAAATAATATTCGTCGTAAACTAAACCGGAAACAGCAGTATATTTTATTTTGTTTACACTGTAAACTTTACAGCTTTTTAACCCAAACCACCTACTGGTTAAAGCACGTTATTGCACGTTTAGAGTAATTGCACTGCAGGAAGATTGTGTTGCTTGTTAATGACTGTTTAAAATGCCTTTTTCTTAATGTCTTTCATTTTTGTAAAGCACTTTTGAACGTGTTATATTTTATGAAAACATTTAAATATTAAGAGTACATACAAAATAGTGGGAAAGTAGAAGGTCAATGATATAAATATAGAATAGAAAATATCAAGAAGATACTCAAATGATATCTAGAATAAAACAGTTTAGTGAGGATGTGCTAACTAATAAGGCTTTATTTAAACATTAAAGAATACTTTAGGTTAAGGTCTTCTTTTAAATAGCAAAAAAGCTTTGGGGGTATCTATCTACAGATACATATTAAGCCTGACAAAGTCTAAATTGCATGGTTTGTTTTGGAACTTGACAATCAACTTTCCTGCAATGTTAACTATGTTGAAGCACTTATTTTAACTGATATTATACACATTAATTATAATCTTATGTATGTAGATAGTATAAGAAATGTGCAGAATACGACAGTGTAATGGTGGAAGTATACACACATATTGATAGATGTCTTGTAATGCACTGTTGCGGAACCTGTGATCCCAGTTTTTCATTCATTGCATAACTACACTATTGTGTATATATGATATGTCAATAAACCTTAGAAAATCTTGAAATCTTGAAAGGGATGTGCAAAATAGCAATTATATACAGTCTTTAACTATTAGAGAATAACGAATAATGAATATGCTTTAAACGAATCTGCAGATAAATATTTAGTCTTCTCAAGTACCAACTATCAAATATCTCACCTGATTGTTGGCATTTGACAATCACCTTCACTGAATTTCACTCAGGTATAACTAAAGTCTGATTTAAGGGTTGTTTATATTTCACCTCATTAATCCAAATCTGTAAAGTAACTAAAATAAATGTAGTGGAGTAAACATACCAGGTTAACCTTAAAGAAAGCCCTCAGGATTATAAAAGACCCCCTTCACCCCAGCCACAAACTGTTCTGTCTGCTGCCGTCTGGCAGGCGGTACCGCAGCATCCGGACTAAAACCACCAGACACAGAGACAGCTTCATCCTACAGGCTATACGATTATTAAACACCTGAACTTAGAAACAACATCCATAACATTCATCTGGCTGCTACTTAGAAATTATTTATCTAATATATCATATTCCAATCACTTGTATATAGACTCTTATTGCACTATTTCACTATTTTTTCTGTGTAGGCCTATCTGTTTTATTGCGTAGCACTGTTGGAGGAGCCTGTGACCTAGGGGGGGGGGGGGGGGGGGGGGTAGAACACGTTCGTTTCCTGTTTTGAATAGTGTGCCGTCGATGGGTTTCATTCCATTTCAAAGTCCTTTTTGACGCTCTGTGTACATTTAGCACACTGCCACTCCAACATCCAATCACAGAGGTTGAGGACTGATCATGGGTTTGTCAAGCTAAGCACATGGTGTAGTCCCAAACGATAGCTGAGGATTCTGAGCTGAGGATTCTGGGTAGTGTAGTGTCTTCGGCCATCCTAAAACTCCGAAAAAACATTTGTTTCTCCAAATCGAAGGGGGAAAATACAAAAGCATTGCACACAATTCAAACCAATCAATGTTGTGTAATTAACAAGGATAATCTGTTTTTTTGTAGTCGATGAGTAGTGCAGATATCACTGTAAAATCAATCGACAGTAAGGAGAATACTTACTTCCGGGTGTACAATTCTCCGTTATCCAATGGACGCTCGTAATACAATAGAGGGGACATGATCATTATCTTTTAAATAACGTTAACTAAAGGGAACAATCTATTTGACACAGCTGAAGCTCTGGCCTTCCTTAAAAACTAACTAATTTAATGAAAATCACAGTTGTATTACACACAATGCAGTTTTTTAAGAACAAAAATTGGTAACTAATGTAATTTTTACATTCTGACGAAAAATTTTTTTTTATTATGAATACAAATAAAATAAAAGAAGCCTCTCGTGAGTTACTACAAGCTATAAAGTAGATTTAAAAAACCATTTTATAGAATAAAAGCTCACTGCGGGACGTTGTAGAAATGCGTGTGTGCACCACGACAAAGGAGCCTCATTCACTTTACATAGGGGTTGTTTGCGTGGTGCCGACACGTGAATGTAACAACGTTCGTGACTCCACCACGCATTGTGGTGTTAATGAGTCGTGGTGGAGTCACGCATTCTGGTGAGATCAGGTTGGCTCTGGTGTCTTTTTTGCTTTTGAAAAGAGCATTACCTTGGTTTTATCCACATTTAAAAGAAGCTTTAATTCAGAGAGCTGAGTCTGAATAGTGTTTAAAACAGCCTGTAATTTAACAACAGCCTCTTTAATGGAGGGACCTAGTGATGGCGAGATGAAGCCTTATGAAGCTTTGAAGCTTTCGAGCCAATTGGTTCGCAAAAGGGTTCATCTCATGAGGCTTCATCATGGGCTTCATTTGAACACAAACCCCCTGTTGGTCAAAGTGTGTACAACAGGCAGATTGGACATCTCAACAGTGTCATTTCATTTCAAACCTTTATTTAACCAGATTGGTCCCATTGAGATCATAGATCTCTTTTTCAAGGGAGACCTGCAGCATATAGGTTCCACATGAAACATAAAACAATAAAGGACATTATACATTATATTTACAGGATACATAGTTATAGACATTTACAAGTGCCCATTGTATCAGCAAGCATTTCATTTAGCCTAGCTTTAAAAACATGCAGAGGAATGAGATTGCTCAGTTTCAATTCTTGCTGAAGATTGTTCCAAGCAAGTGGAGCTGCGCACATAAAAGCTGTCTTACCTAAGACAGTCCTTGCTCTTGGCACATCTAACAAGACTACATCATGTGACCTCAGACAATAGCTGCTTGCAACTCTCTGTGTTATCAGAGAGCAGATATAATACGGGAGTTTACCCAACAAAGCTTTATAGATAAACGTGTACCAATGACTGAGCCTCCGTACAGAGAGTGATGGTAAACCTGCCTTGGTATACAGTGTACAGTGATGTGTAAGCGCTTTACAATTTGTGACAAATCTCAGAGCACTGTGATACGCAGCATCCAATTTGCTCAGGCAATTGGCAGGTGCATTCATATAGACCAGATCCCCATAGTCCAGCACAGGTAAAAAGGTCACAGTGACTAGCCTTTTCCTGGCCTCAAGCGAGAAACAGGACTTGTTTCTGAAAAATAAACCTAGCCTAACCCTCAGTTTTTTAAGCAGGTTATTGACATTGGCAACAACTTCAAGTTTTGTTCCTTGCGTAGTTACAATATCTAAAACAGGCTCTGGTGTCTTTTTAGCTTTTGAAAAGAGCATTACCTTGGTTTTATCCACATTTAAAAGAAGCTTTAATTCAGAGAGCTGAGTCTGAATAGTGTTAAAAACAGCTTGTAATTTAACAACAGCCTCTTTAATGGAGGGACCTGCACAATACATCACAGTATCATCCGCATAAAAATGTAAAGTAGCTTCATCCACATTATCACCTACACTGTTAATATATATGGAGAATAAAAGTGGTCCTAAAACAGAACCTTGTGGTACACCATTAGAAATGTTTAACCATTCAGAAGACAGTCCATCAAAATGAACACATTGGGACCTTTCAGAGAGGTAGTTCACAAACCACCCCACTGCATTGCTGGATATGCCAATACTGAGTAGCCTCTGCTTTAAAATGCGATGATCAACGGTGTCAAATGCTTTGGAAAGGTCAATAAACAGAGCTGCACAACTCTGCTTATTATCTAAAATAGTAGTAATGTCATTTACCACTTTCATTGTCGCAGTGATGGTGCTGTGTTTCTTTCTGAATCCTGACTGATGTTTAGACAGGATATCATTTATACATAAAAACTCCTTTACTTGTTCACTCACTAAGCGTTCGAGCACCTTAGCCAGAACTGACAATTTAGAGATTGGCCTATAGTTATTTAAAATAGTTGCCTCCCCTCCTTTCAGTAAAGGCAAGACATAAGCAGACTTCCATACTTTTGGAATTGTGTTCGTGCTGAGGGAGAGGTTAAAAAGAGAAGTAAGAGGTGGAGCAATAAAATCTGCAGCTATCTTTAAAAAGAAAGGTTCTACGTTGTCCGGGCCAGCCAGTTTCCTAGGATCTAACTTGGATAATGCTTCATGAACAATACCAATAGTTAAAGGAGTAAAGCTGAAATGGTTTTCCAGACCACATTGTTCAGAGTCAAGGATTGGAGCGTTCACAGGAGCCACACAGCCAAACAGAGAGCCACAAGACACAAAATGCTCATTAAAGCAATTTAGCATAGTAGCCCTGTCTGATATAGTGCCAGATTCTGTGGTAAGGCACGGAGGTAGCTCATTTGGGATATCACCAGTGGAAATCGATTTTATGGCTTTCCAAAATTTCCTAGGATTATTCAGGTTTTCTGTGGTAACCGACAAATAGTACTTTGATTTAGCACTTTTTATTTGAGATGTGAAGCTATTTCTTAGCTGCCTAAAACGTAGCCATTCTACCTCCGAGCCTGATTTCCTAGCCTTAGCCCAAGCATTATTTCTCTCATGAAGGAGACTAGACAGCTCAGCAGAAAACCAGGGATTGTTTCGTCCCTTCACTCTAAATTTACGCAGAGGTGCATGTCTATCTATAATTTTCATAAAACGAAGATAAAAATAAGACCATGCAGTTTCTACATCAGCACACAAATTGATTCTACCCCAATCAAAATCAAACAGATCATGTAAAAAACCCTGCTCCACAAAGTGTTTTTTGTCTCTCTTTGTGATGATACGTGGTTTAACCTTTTGGACCTTAGTGTCCCTAATTGTGGCTACAACACAGTGGTCACTCACATCATTAGCAAATACTCCCACAGATGAGTATTTATGTGGAACATTTGGTAAAATTAGATCAATTAAGGAGGATTTATTTGGGGACTTAATATTTGGGCGAGTAGGACTGTCTATAATCTGGGTAAAATTCAATGAGGTACACAGGTTTTTAAAATCCTCTGACACAGAAGTTAACCAGTACCAATTAAAATCACCAAGCAGCACTATTTCCTTGTAGGAAAGTGTGCTCTGTCATACCGAGTCCCCAATGAGTAAAGCCTTAGAATAACTCTAAACAACGAACATTAAATCATATTTTCATGTTAACAATATTGTATTTATTCCAGTTTAATGATTGTGATTGAAAAGCCTAAGGAGGCTGGTACACATTGCAAAGAGGGATTTGTATTCCTTAATAATATTCATAAACTTGTTGTAGCCTGAGAAAGGCTAAACCATATCAAAGAATATATTTATTAACTACATTGTCTCATTTAGCTGTAGCTTTTATAAACAACAACAAAATACTTATTGTTCAGTCGTTGAACCAGGGACCCTGCAGTCATGAGTCAACTGCTTTCTAGCTGAGCCACAGCACACACACTAAAGCTCCCTGAAAACACTGCAAGATATGTATTCCTGTATTTATTGATGTTTTTATTGATGTTTTTATTCCTACATTTATTTATGCTTGCATCCATTTATACTTATGACAAGTTCCGACCTCTATATAAGTGAGGGTCTGAGCTCTCTTAATTCCATCGTGTCACCGGGCCCGGGTAAAGGAGGGGTAATATGGTTCTTGTTATACATCCATGGGTATTATGAGCATTGTGAGTGGTTCAACGGTTCAACTGATCTGAATCGCTTCCTGAAGCAGTCACGTGGTGTCGACAGGCAGCGAGGCTTCGTTTGTCATCCATGACGTCACTGGCCCAAAACGATACAAGCCTCGATACATGCTTCACAAAAAGCTTCGGGGATTACTCGACACACGCTCCGAAGCCTCGGCGCAATACGTAACATCACTAGAGGGACCTGCACAATACATTACAGTATCATCCGCATAAAAATGTAAAGTAGCTTCATCCACATTAACACCTAAACTGTTGATATATATGGAGAATAAAAGTGGTCCTAAAACAGAACCTTGTGGTACACCATTAGAAATGTTTAACCACTCAGAAGACAGTCCATCAAAATGAACACATTGGGACCTTTCAGAGAGGTAGTTCACAAACCACCCCACTGCAAGGCTGGATATACTGAGTAGCCTCTGCTTTAAAATGCGATGATCAACGGTGTCAAACGCTTTGGAAAGGTCAATATATATACAGCATATATACAAACAATAATCAAGTGTTAGATTACAGTCATTATAAGGAGGCTCAAAGGAAAAATCAAAAGCACATGTGATTTTAAGGAAAAGTTTAATTTATTATTAACTGTGGATTATTTTGTTGCTTCTTCAAATATAAAAAAGTAATATATGTATAATATCAAATACAAATCTACTTTTGCTGAACAATAAATACTTTTTTTAAACTACTGAAAAATGTGTGTTTTTCCTTTCCATACATATGTTTTTACAATATGTTCTTAATAAACTAGGCATACATCAGCTCACCCTGTGTGTGTGTGTGTGTGTGTGTGTGTGTGTGTGTGTGTGTGTGTGTGTGTGGAATCCTTAACAAGCCTCACCTGTGCTTTGTCATTAAGTGGAATATAAAGCAGCTGCTGATGTCTCAGTTAATCATCCAGTCCCCTTCCTTTTAGACTTGTGTTTTTGTGGGAAGGTGTGCTGGACATTGCCAAGCTCTGATACTGACTGTATTCTTTTTGGTTTTACTGCTTACAAAGTGCAACATGCTGAGGCTTGGGAACATGTAAGTTACATTTCTTGTAGATTTATTTCTATGTGTGTACTTAATTGTCTCTAAATGATGTGTTTTATGTGTTCAAGTTTGTTATGGATGGCTGCAGCTATCATCTTGTGTCAAGCCAGGCCTAATGTGAAGCTAAATTCGCAGTCAAGTAAGCTTCAATTCTCGTTAATTCATTTTACACAGCATATTAAGTCTGTTTACATTCTCCTCACAAGCCTTTTCTTTTAACAGGCAGTGGGTTAAGGTCTGACTGTGCCGCAAATGTAATGAGACTGTCGTTGGACAAGGCTTTAGCACTGGGAAACCAGCTGTGCTAATTCTGTCTCAAGTGACTGAATTAATGGCTCAACAAACACATGGTTGCTCCCATTTTTGTGTTTCCCTGACTTTATTTGTAACCCCTTACCGTTAAAAGACCCAAAGTACATTTCCCTTTTTGTTTGGTACATCCCTAAAATATTAGCACTGCTCCACTCAAAACTGTATTCCTCCATTAATCTACTAGACTTTCTTGACTTGTTTGTTACATACACAAATATCCATTTAGACTTCAAATGTGTTCCTGAAGGCAAGGATATTACATTTTAAATGACAAAGAAGCTGGAACCAAAGAATATTAGGGAGTTTCACTTAATTTAGTTTTTTTTATATATTTATAGGATGATGCTACATTTAACGTTGGCTTGAGACTTCAGATGTACGGCGAGAATCCATCAGACGTGGTCAGTCATGATGTGTCTCAGACTTGCAGCTACACTCGCTGGGCCTCCAGGGAGATCCTCTGCGACAGGAACTACATGGAAGTAGGTCATCTTTATATTGATGAGTCCACCATCTTGTGTGTATGGAAACTATTGCTAAAACCACCATTTTCTGTTTTAGGTTTCCCACCACATGGCTAACCTTGATGCTGAAGCTAAGGGTCAGACTCGGGATGGTAAAGCCGAGAAGCTCAACGCCAATCTTGACGTATGTTGAATTAAACTGTTCAGATACTACAGTTTAATTCCTCCCTACACCAATGAGGATTTCATTATTTGTTCTTTCCTGTAGGCCTCTGGTGCATCACAAGGTATCTGGAAGATGACGTTTTACACCCCAGAACCAGTGGCCATGGTGTTGCAAGAGGCTGAACAAGCCGGCTACGCTGCCAAAACTACCTCTAGTCGTCTGGTTATGCGAAGCCCGTACAATACAGCAGAGACTTATTCAGAGGATGTAAGCAACACACTCCTATACAGTGTTTATTTCCTTTCCCTCCTTGTCAATTATATTAAACCTCTCCTCTCTTTAGGTGGCTGGAGTCCCCGTGGAAGTTTTCAGGGTGAGCGCCTACTACATGGCACCACAGGGTCTGAATGTAGTGAACTTGGCAGCTGCTTGTCCCAAAGGTGAGTCCTGAGCAACATATTGCATTCACAGTAAGCTTAATTGTTGCACAGTTAACCTCAACAGCTCAATTTTGTCATTAACAGGTGGCGTCCTCTTCACCGAGGATATGATCTCTTGGCACGTACCTCGCCGTGTGACTCCTCTGTTGGACGGCAGAATTACAGTCTCAGAAATGCACATGGGAATCAACGGGCAGAGGCTTGATAGATCTCAGATGGCCGCACGGGGGTACACACTGAGCACCACAGACTTCCACATCGTCGTCGAGATCCCAGTGGGCTCGCCTGATGGTTACTACAAGGTTGGGGAAATCTCTAGATTAGAAATGCAAGAGTCACTAGTGCATTTGCATGTTTTATTGAAATGTCATGAATTATTGCAGAGCCATGCCCCAGATTACCAGTACCACATCACCTACTTTGTGGAGCCCATGCTTGAGGTACTGTGGAGAGAAGTTGACACCCAAGATGATGCCAGATACAAGGTTTTGTTCCCCATCATGACCCCTCTGATGCCTCAATCTCCCCAAATCCAGGATGGTAAGTCACATTTTCTAGTAGGTATGAAAAAAATGACATTTCAACTCGGGCTTGCTCGGATATATCCTAAAGACTGCTAAACCCATTAAATAAAGTCTTCAGTTTTTGCAAAATGGTGTGTTTGGATGGGATTTGAAGCCAAGTACAAAATCTACTTTTGCTTACAAAGGGCACTTTTTTGTTTTTTTAAATAGCACTCAATCCAACTACTAAATCTTTCTCTATCAATGTTGAGGCTGGTTTAGAAGTTGTAAATCTGCCACTTTCTGTTCCTCAGACACTGTCCCAGAGACTCGGGTGTTCAGCGTTCTCTTGGGAACCTTCCTCCATGACGTTGAGCTGAGGAACATCACCTTCTCCACCGGGGTCCTCACTGTTGAGGAGAGCAATGCCAAAGGCTTCACAGTCCAGGAACACAGCTTGGCTAATGGCTCCAAGAGCTTCTCTCTTCAAGTGCCCTTTGATGCCGATGTTGTCTTAAAACATGTATGACATTATAGATTCAAAATATCACTTTGTACCAACATATTTTCAGTGTTTCTGAGCTTTTATTTCATTTGTTGCAGAATCCTGAGCGCTTGGTTACATCCTACTTCCTCCCTCTGATCTTTGGGTTGATCGTCCTGCCTGAAGAAACTCCTTTTGCTCTCCCGGTCGACCTGCGGGCCTCTCTGCAGGATGTTGGTGAGATCATATTGAATTTGCTTTTGACAATATCTTCATGCAAATTGTGTTTTCTAAAATTAAATAAAACATATTAGAGTAAAAGCTACACAATCAAATGGATAATGCATGTTTTGCTGCTCTAGTGCTACCCATCATGGCTGGCACCTGTGACCAGAACCAGTTTTACATCAGCGTGAAGTTCGGGAGTCACGGCTCTAATTTCAAGGCTATCGTTGGACCTCGAGAGCTGACTGCTGAGATGGCTGAAGACTACAATTTCTATGAGAACGGCACACACCTCATCCTCATTCTGCCATACACTGCCAAGGACGCTGTTTTCGAGGCATGTCAAAACTACAAAATCCCACCATAGATCTTCTGCATTAGCTAACTTTACTTTCTTTTCCACAGCTGCTCACTGCAGAATCAGTCAAATCCAGAATTGACCTGCTTCTGTTGGATCGTGCAAACGACTGGGTGCTTGCTGATCTCTATCTGGCTTGCTACTTCCCCTTGAAAGCAACAGGTAAGATGGAACATGCAAGTATATTTGCTGCTTTAATTGATGGATTTGTGTTGCTTTACACATTGCCTTCTTCCTCCAGAGTGCCACCCCAATGGCACAATGACCGCTGTGGCTGTGAAGGTTGAATCGACTCGTAATCTGAAGCCAAGTCAGCTGACGCTAAAGGACCAGTCCTGCACACCACAGTTCAGCGACGATCGCGTTGCATATTTCTCCTTCAGTGTGGATACCTGTGGAACCACCAGAACGGTGAGTGTGAATCGCATTTAAATATCAAAAGGGCTTTTTGTCAAATGTTAATGCGTTTTTGTTGTTAAATAGTTCTTTGACAACTACATGATGTATGAAAATGAGATCCGCCTGTCTTACAACAACGCCAAAGGAGCAGCCAACACATCACCAGTTGATCCTGATTACAGGTAAAATATTTGATTCTGTATAATTGGAGATGAACACCTTCAATGTATGCATTTTTAATTATTTTTTCCCCTAATAGGCAAACAATTTCCTGCTTCTATGTGGTCAATGAGACTCGGACTGTTTCCTTCAGCGCTAAACCAATAACCTATGAGCCCGCTGCAGAGATCGGCACTGGGCAGCTGATGGTGCAGATGAGGCTTTCCCAAGGCATGGTGGAATTTTACAACATCTTGTTCATGCACAAAACACTGTTTGCAGGTCTCCGTTGAAAAAGAGATCTATGATCTCAAGGGACCAATCTGATTAAATAAAGGTTTGAAATGACAAACTGTAAATGTCCAGGCCTCCTGTCTCTAACGGGACTCTTCTCCTGCAGATCCATCCTACGAGCTCTTCTACCAAGCAGAGGATTATCCAGTGGTGAAATATCTGCAGCAGCCTCTGTATTTTGAGGTGGAGCTGATGCATTCTACCGACCCACACTTGGAACTCATTGCTGAGAACTGTTGGGCAACCCTTTATGAAGATAGGACATCTCTGCCAAGCTGGGACATCATTGTGGACAGGTAATGTTGTGCAAAACTAACTACTAACTAGAATAGAATTCCTTTATTGTCATCGCACCGAGTACTACTCATTTAATTTGTTTAACTGCTGCTTTATTAACTTTCGAATTCCTTTACTAGCTGTGAGAATCGCAATGACAGCTATGCAACAATTTTCCATCCCGTTGTGAGTGACTCCAGAGTTTTAGTCCCGTCCCACATCAAGCGCTTCTCTGTAAAGATGTTCACTTTCACTAAAGATGCCGAGGTTCTGAAAGACCAGGTAAGACTTGTAAATCCAAATCTGGAGTCTTTTGGCCACTGCTGCATGTAGCCATGTGTAATAAATCATCCTGTCTGTCCACAGATCTATGTCCACTGTGATGCAGTGATTTGTGACACAAGCAGCCAGGCAGATGCTTCCTGCAGAGGCCAGTGTGTGCATCCTCCAGGTCAGAGCTACTCAAGACCTGCAGGTGTAAAAAAGGGTAAGTGACCGAGTCTGACCAAATGTAGTCGATCTGGATGTGCAGTTGGTAATATTTACTTGTTTTCCAGAGCGAAGAAGCACCGACTCAACACGCCAAAGGCAGATCTCCTCTGGGGCAATTCTTCTGTCTAACCTTTGAATATGTTCTACAAGTGTTTACATTTTGTCATTTGCACCTTATGTAATTGTGTTCATTGTTTTGTTTGGGACCAGGGGAACAGTTTTATCAATGAATGTACTGTACTGCCTTTTATATTGATGGATGACAGTAACGACTTTTGTATTGTGAAAAAAATAAACGAATTTTAAAAAAATAGCCACATTTATTTATATAGTCGCTTTTATCAATGTATTGCATCTTCTGTGGTCAATTTTAAGGGACATATTAATAAAAGCAGGTTCTGTGTCAACCAGTACCCTCATAATTTCAAGAAAATGCAGAGAAGCATCAACATATGTAGCAATGATATCCTATATAATAAACTAAAAATGATAAGTTGATTTAGGCGCAACCGAGTGTGAAGCGGCTGGGATGAGGATCAGCACCTCCAAATCTGAGGCCATGGTTCTCAGCAGGAAACCGATGGACTGTCCACTCCAAGTAGGGAATGAGTCCTTACCCCAAGTGAAAGAGTTCAAGTATCTCGGGGTCTTGTTCTCGAGTGAGGGAACAATGGAGCGTGATATGGGCCGGAGAATCGGAGCAGTGGGAGCGGTACTGCAATCGCTTTACCGCACCGTTGTGACGAAAAGGGAGCTGAGCCAGAAGGCAAAGCTCTGTCTACCGGGCCATTTTCGTTCCTACCCTCACCTATGGTCATGAAGGATGGGTCATGAACGAGATCGCGGATACAAGCGGCCGAGATGGGTTTTCTCCGCCGGGTGGCTGGTGTCTCCCTTAGGGATAAGGTGAGAAGTTCGGTCATCAGGGAGGGACTCGGAGTTGAGCCGCTCCTCCTTCGCGTCGAAAGGAGCCAGTTGAGGTGGTTCGGGCACCTAGTTAGGATGCCACCTGGGCATCTCCCTAGGGAGGTGTTCCAGGCACGTCCAGCTGGGAAGAGACCAAGGGGTAGACCTAGGACCAGGTGGAGGGATTACATATCTTCGCTGGCCTGGGAGCGCCTTGGGATCCCCCAGTCAGAGCTGGTTGATGTCGCCAGGGAAAATAAAGTTTGGGGCTCTCTGCTGGAACTGCTACCCCCGCGACCCGACCACGGATAAGCGGGAGAAGATGGATGGATGGATGGATGATTTAGGCGCTAAATGAAAGACGTTCTGAAGTTATTATTGCCCCGCCTACTTGAGACGCACTAAAACATGATTGGGCGTTTTTTTTTTGCATGTAGTCACTTCCGCCTTTAGGGAACACAACAAACCTTAACAGAATTCACAGCCAATGGAGCAAGACAACCCTCAAATACTTGCAAATGCTCACTCGGAGTTTAAAAACTAGAACTTCAAATGTGCAGAACAACTGTAGACAAAGTTTATCTCTTTACAGTTCAGGTACTCTTTGTTCAATTGTTGGCAATGTCTGTACATGCAGTACTCGAGTTGAGGCGGGATGGCATCCCCCGTGAAATAAAAACGGTCAAAATCATCCCCCTTCTAAAACTGCCATTCCCCCTTTCCATCCCTTATGTAATTTTATCAATGAACGTGGCACTGGTATTACTGCTATTTCAACATTAATTGTGCTCATTTTGAGTAAAATACTGTGGGCGAGGGAGCACGCACACACGCAATGACATTTTTACCAAGTCACTGACGCTACACTATGAGAGTGCCCTAGAGGGCGCCGTGATGCGCCCGTTTGATCGATGCCAGAAGCCAGAGATGGGGACTCGAGTCTGCGACTCGGACTCGAGTCGCACTTAAGTCGCACACACAGAGACTTGAGACTTGACTTGGACTCGACTTGGACTCGTGTGTTGGGACTCGTGAACAATCATTGTGTTTTCTATTTTTGGCGTATTAAAGGTGGGGTAGGTACATTTGAGAGAAACCGGCTCGAGATCGCTAGAATTTGAAAATACACAACCGGAGATAATCTGCTAGAGGCTGCTACTTCCTTATAGAGCCCGCCTCCTCCAACACACGAACGCGCACATGACCAATGAGGGCACGAGATAAGTTTGTGCCCAGATGGAAGGCTGACAGGCAGGTAGGCCATCCAGTTATTTTAGCCGGGCTCATTACACGCAGACGTGCGCGCCTCTGTTACTACCTCGTAGTAACACCATGGCGACCGGCGGCACACCTGCGGCTGTACCGCTTGTAATTAGGTTCAACTACAAACACTTCGAACAAAACGCCGGCGGCACCAACAAAAGGAGCGCACACTGCAAAGTCTGCAATATCAAAATCAAGGATGCTGGCGCAACAACGTCGGATTTCATCAGGCACTTGAAAACTCACCCGGAGAGGTCAGTCACATTAACGCATGGACGGTTAGCAAACATGTTTAGCTCAGCATCAGCTATGTAATGTTAACTTAGCTTGCTACTAGCTTTGTAACTGAATATTTGAAAAGATGAGTGAATGTTTGCTTGTCACACTTGTTTGAGTTGAGTGGCGTTGACATCCAACTCTTGACATGACATACAAAAGGTCGGTAACGTTAATCATTACGTTCCGCTGCCAACATCTACTGGCTAACGTTAAACGTAGAAAATACATAGTTACATACATAAATACATCTGTGGGTTTATATGCAGGTTACAGGTTTATTGTTGACCACGTAGCGTTAATGTTACAGGTTTATCAGGTTACCATGACACTGGCTTTGAGTGAGAGGATAGAGGAATATGTTTATTAATAGTAGACTTAAAAGATGTCATTAGAGACCCAGTGTATAATAACACAGTAAATGCTTTGAATTTCTTAGATATAGCTGTGCAGTATTCTTAACAGACTGGATAGCAGCAGACAATAGAAGGCTTATTACAACCAGAAGAGACATGAGACTTTTATTTTTTTAGAGACTTGAGACTTGACTTGGACTCGTGACCAAAGACTTGAGACTTGATCAAGTCTCACCCCACAAAGACTTGAGACTTGACTTGGACTCGTGACCAAAGACTTGAGACTTGACTTGGACTTGCAAAAAAAGACTTGTGAACATCTCTGCCAGAAGCGCAGGTAACGGTCATCACAATGGCCAAGCGACCAGGAGGACAACGCGATCTGAAGGACTTCATATTTAAAAATACTAAAAATAACATTTCAGGTAATTCAAGTCAGTAATCTTAGTCATCATTACTCATTACTTTAGTCACCAAAGGTGGAATCTATGGACATAAGCAGCAATAACAACTTAGTTTGGAGTTTAGCTACGTTTCTCTCTCGTGTTAGCTAGCTGGTAAGACTCAAAACTGTTGATGAAATGATACCACCAGCACCAGAAGAGCTGAAACCCCTCCTTCAATCAGTGAACACTCATCTGGTCATCTCCACAGCTGAGTGTGAACGTGGGTTTAGTCAGATGAACATTTTAACCACAACTAGAATCTCCCTAGAAGTAAAAAGCATGTCAGCCATGGTTTTCATCTAGTGTGTTGGCCCTCCACTGAACAAGTTCAGACCAGAGGTATATGTCAAGACTTGGCTTCAAAGCCATTGCTAAGGAAACAATCCGAAAGCAAGAGCCAGAAAAATTGAGACCAAAAAGCATGATTATGAACATCTTTGGAAACTTCTATGAGATGGGGGAGAGTGGAGTAGGCAGCCATTGACAACATTGGTCCTATTTTGTATTATCTGTGTAATCTTTTAATATATTTTCATATTTTGTAAACAATTTCAATTTGCACTTAATGCCCTGTTAAAAAAAGTAACATTGGGAATGTAAACATAAAATATTTGTATTTGAACTGCAATAAAATGATGACGGATCAATATTTTTCAAAATGTTTTCCTCTAATTTTTCATGAAGTGTTTAATTTACATAATGATTGAATTAATTACGATAAAAATGTAACCCTTTAGATACCAGTTTTGATCGTATACCAGTAACTGCTTTTTTGAAAAAATACACTATAATTCAATATTCTAAAAACAAATTTGACTTTATTATTAGTATAATCAGTTGATCCATCTGAATAATAAATGAGGGACTGTTAACCTACAAGATTTGTACCATAGACTTCCATTATAACCACATATTTGTATCCCCTCCCCCCCTTTAAATTAAAGTGCACTAATTGTCCTCTGCATTTGACGGGGACCGACTCTAATTCTGAGGTGCCTTGGTCAAGAGCAATGAAAGGAGTATCTGAACATAACATGCATATTGTTTTAGGAGTATAATAATTATCCTTATGCTGGTTGGTCTCCCACTCTCGGCGGGTTATCAGCACAAATGATGTCCCCATATGATCAAATCCACCATCCCCCCTGATTTTATTTTACAACTTGAGTACTGTGTACTAGTGTTGCAGCGTATTCTGCTACCCGTCAAATTCTGTGTCCCCGGTTGAAGCTAACGTCCATCGTGTTCTGTCACTTTGTCATTTCATTACATGTATTGTTTTAGAGACTTTCAACGCTGTCATATTTCCACAGGGATTGTAAAGCCAGTCATTTGGCCACTGCTTACAACAACCGCGGACAGATAAAGTACCTCCGGGTGGATTTAGGTGAAGCGGTGGAGGACTTCTCTTTAGCAATACAGAGTGACAGCAGCTTTGAGACACCTTTCTACAACAGAGGACTCATCCACTATAGACTAGGTAAGGGTACAGAGACCCCTTTTAGTCCAAAGTTCACAGGAGATAGAGTTATCTGTTATTTTCAACCCTGACAGAGTAAAACAAATTCACTTCCGCTTTGCTTCAAAATAAATGTCAAAATAATTGTATATTTAGGTTGGATATTGGATTGATATTCACTTGTGTTTTGTAACTGTCGGAACCTCTTCTCTTGTGGATTTTAGTCAATTTTTTTTTTTAGATTAATATAAATCTTTTTTTTTGTTGCAATAGCTTCCATATATGACCTATTGACCCCAAATCAATGCAGCATTGTACAACATAACTAGACGAGAAGGATACACACCTTTGTACATTTAAATTGCCTTTTCTATTTGATATGAATATTGTCATGACAACTATGCAGTTTCTTTATTGGCTGCAATGTTAATTGGCTTCAATATCATATTTGTCCAGTGTAGGATTAATATCAGAGGCCTGTACTATGAAGCAGGATTTTCGCTTAGCCGGCTAACTTCAGGGAAAACTCAGGGTTTCCCGTCCTACGATGCTGGTTCTCTTTTTAGCAGGCTAGATCTCCATGGTAACTTATGCTGAGCGGCTAACCTGGGGGGTATACTACGAAGCAGGATTTTCGTTTAGCAAGATAACTTCTGGGATTTCCGGTACTACGAAGCTGGTTCACTTTTTAGCGGGCTAGATCTCCATGGTGACTTATCCTGGAACCTAGGCTGTGCTCCGAAGCAGGATAGGTTCCAAGATAAGAGATCAACTCAGCGAAAGCACCACGCCTGCTGACCAATCAGAGCTCAGTGTGCGGAGGAAATACAGTTTAAACTGCCGTTGCAGGAAAGACAGCCGGCCAAAATCACCGACTGTGTGAACGTGAAAATGAATAGAACATCACCTCCCATCTTCAGAGCAATCTGACTATTATAACTATACTATTATGTTAAGAAAGCTTAATTAAATATTTGCCACAACATAAGTAACCGGATCAAAGTAACGTTACGTTGCCTACAGTCCGCGGCACTGTGAGTGCAGACGTTGTGTCCCATTATCATTCATATCACATCATATCACATCACATCATAATGTATCATATATTTCTTATCTGAGTCAGCTGAGCCGTATCTGGCCGTGCAACACTCACAGTGTCACATACTGTATGCAGAAGTATTATTTTTAGCAACACATTAAGTTGATGAAACACTCGAGTCAAATGTAATTAAAGTCAGATCCACTCGTGTCTTAGACGGGGCAGTGATATCATAAACCTGTTAATGTACGCATTCAAAAAAAATTCTGTTACCAGCTGTATTCACCTTGCAGGTGCAGCTATGTGGCTTTTATCCTGGATAAAGTGTTTAAGTCATGGATGTTTAAAGTTTAACTTCTTCATATGTCTAATATTAAAGTTCACTTTTCATTCAGGAAGTATGACGCGCTGCGCTGTCAGTGCGCTTCTCCATGTTTGTGATTGGTCGAATGCTCCAAATACCACTTTGGGGGGACAATGCTTCACATGATGCCAGAAAGGAAACAAAATAAAATAGAATGACTAAAATCCTATCAAAAAAGAGGTATATTAATCCAATGCTGCATTGATTTGGAGTCACATTGTGGTATAGTTACATAGATTGGTAAAATGATCAATCAAAAAAGCACAGCGCTGGCTCAGTGAACTATAGAAACTAAGCATTCTTTAAATAGCCTTTCCACAAGATTCCTGTTGGTTGTTTTAGCAGAATACCTTGTGGCAGTGACTCTTTCTTGAGAAGTCAACCAGCTCTCTTTTAATATAGATCTATAACATCTGTCATTAACTGTGTTGTGGTGCGGTCCCATCATTAGATGGGTTAATGTGTGTGTTTGAGTCAGTCGGTATGTTCTTCTTTTAACACCAGATGGAGCTGTGTACTCACTTGTTCTCATGATGCCCAGAACATAAAACTGCTGACTCTTAATGAGCTAGTTTGGCAGTACATTACATGAAATATATCTATGAACATTTGTAATGTCTTATAGGTTTTTTCGATGACGCCAAGAGAGACTTCCAACAAGTATTGAAGATGAATCCAGATTTTGAAGATGCCAAAGTGAGCCTGAAACAGACACTTCTGGGGGGTATACTACGAAGCAGGATTTTCGCTTAGCCGGCTAACTTCAGGGAAAACTCTGGGTTTCCGGTCCTACGAAGCTGGTTCTCTTTTTAGCAGGCTAGATCTCCATGGTAACTTATGCTGTGCGGCTAACCTGGTCGGGACCTGGGGGGTATACTACGAAGCAGGATTTTCGTTTAGCAAGATAACTTTAGCGAGAGCGTGTATGTTTTGGATTCGGGCCTAACCTATCAGGCTCTTCTCTCCTCTTTCTCTGCTTCGATCTCTCAGGTAAAAAGCACTTTCTTTCAAGATAAGATCCAATCTTCCTATTCCAATCCCAAAAAACTACTTTCAATCTTTTCCACCCTCTTGGACCCCCCCAAAGCCCCTTCCCCCTCCTCCCTTCTGTCAAGCGACTTTGTTAACCACTTTGAAAAAAAGGTTGATGATATTCGCTCTTCTTTTTCTGACTCACCTTTACTCACCGCTGGGTCACCAGACCCTCCTTTCACCCACACACTAACCTCCTTTCCCCCTCTCTCTCCAAGTGAGGTTCTTACCCTCATTACCTCTGCCCGCCCTACCACCTGTCCTCTGGACCCTATCCCCTCAAACCTCCTTCAGACTATCGCTCCTGATATTCTACCGTTTCTCACCCATTTCATCAACACTTCTCTAACTTCTGGTCACTTTCCAAATAGTCTTAAGGAGGCAAGAGTAAACCCTCTCCTAAAGAAACCCACTCTCAACCCGTCTGATGTTATAAACTACAGGCCTGTCTCTCTACTCCCGTTCCTGTCTAAAACACTTGAACACGCTGTCTTTAAACAACTCTCCTGTTATCTCCATCAGAACAACCTTCTGGATCCGCACCAGTCTGGTTTCAAGGTAGGTCACTCCACAGAAAATGCT
Source organism: Pseudochaenichthys georgianus (assembly GCF_902827115.2). NCBI lineage: Eukaryota > Metazoa > Chordata > Actinopteri > Perciformes > Channichthyidae > Pseudochaenichthys > Pseudochaenichthys georgianus. Next base: position 26,243,016 of record NC_047526.1, read on the forward strand.
CTCATTGCTGTCTCTGAGGAACTGCACACTGCCAAAGCATCATCCCTCTCCTCTGTCATCATCCTGTTGGACCTGTCTGCTGCATTCGACACGGTGAACCATCAGATCCTCCTTCGCACTCTCCAGAAACTTGGAGTTTCAGGCTCTGCACTTTCCCTCCTCACCTCATACCTCAAAGACCGCACCTACAGGGTAACTTGGAGAGGGTCCGAGTCCGACCCTTGTCAATTAACTACAGGGGTCCCTCAGGGCTCTGTTCTTGGTCCCCTCCTCTTCTCCCTGTACACAAACTCGCTCGAATCAGTCATTAGCCCGCATGGTTTTTCATACCACTGCTACGCTGACGACACCCAATTAATTCTGTCCTTTCCCCGCTCAGAGACCCAGGTCGTCGCACGCATCTCTGCTTGTCTAGCTGACATCTCTCAGTGGATGTCTGCTCATCACCTCAAGCTCAACCTTGACAAGACTGAACTGCTTTTCCTTCCGGGAAAAGATTGTCCCACTCTTGACCTGACAATCAACATCGGCACCTCTGTTGTTTCTCCGACTCAGACTGCAAGGAATCTTGGTGTGATCCTAGATAAAAAACTGTCCTTCACTGCAAACATCGCTGCTACAACCCGTTGCTGCAGATACACGCTTTACAACATCAGGAGGATACGCCCCCAGCTGACCCATAAAACAACGCAGGTTCTGGTCCAGGCTCTCGTCATCTCACGCCTAGACTAGTGCAACTCCCTCCTGGCTGGTCTACCTGGATGTGACATCCGACCTCTGCAGCTCATCCAGAATGCAGCGGCTCGTCTGGTCTTCAACCTTCCAACATTTTCCCACACCACTCCGCTCCTCCGCTCCCTTCACTGGCTTCCGGTAACTGCTAGAATCCACTTCAAGACACTGGTACTTCCATACCATGCTGCAAATGGATCTGGCCCTTCCTACATCCAGAACATGGTTAAACTGTACACCCCAGCGCGTGCACTACGCTCTGCATCAGCCAAACGACTCGCTGCAGCCTTGCTGCGAGGGGGACCCAAGTTCCCATCAGCAAAAACTTGTAGGTTTGCTATCCTGGCTCCAAAATGGTGGAATCAGCTCCCCATTGACATCAGGACAGCAGAAAGCCTGCACATCTTCCGGCGCAGACTGAAAACTCATCTCTTTCGACTCCACTTCGAGCGATAGAATTACTAACAAAGAACTGCTAACAGAGCACTTATATACTAATACAGGACTGGCTTATCTATAGCCAGTTGAGTAGCACTTGAAATGTAGAAATGTTAGGCTCTATGAAACCTGATGTACTTATATGACTCTGTTTTCCTCAAGGTTGTGTCTTCCTGGTCGAATGTACTTATTGTAAGTCGCTTTGGATAAAAGCGTCAGCTAAATGCAATGTAATGTAATGTAATGTATGTTCTCTGAGGGGAGGCTCACCTTCCCACACTTTGGGAACCCCTAATCTAGAGAATTCGAACGGCACTTATTATGGCTGCCACTGAGGGACTTCCAGGTCATTTCACTCGGTGAGGAAGGTTCCAAAGCTAAATGGACTATTTGACTGCAGCCAAAGTGTCAGAAAACAAAACCCTCTTTCTTTTCCTCCGTATACCCAAATCTCTAAAAACGGGGGTACAACGGAGCTGAAGAAGTAAAATCCTTTTCTGTTAGATGTTTTGGTTTTACACCTCCTTTTTACTTTACCTTCTTTAATGAATGATGTAGTAGGTGTGAGGGAATAATTGTGTCTTTACTCCTAGATATTTAACCTTTCTGCCTGTTGACCTTTACGACGAACCCTAAGTTTGTTATCTGTCTTAAGGAATGGGAAGTCTCAGCTATTGTTGACATTACAAGTTTTATGACCGGTCAACTCTCGGTCACAGAGCCAATGAGTCAGATAAGTGATTCAGTGTCTCCAGGTGTTCACGTATACCTTCCCCCAATATGTGAGTTGACTCTCTGTAAACGAGTTAAAAGGTCTATCGAGAGATAGGCTGATCAGAATTGACATGACAACCCACCCGTGCAGTCAGAACCTTTTGCTGCTGTGACCTTTGATATGAATTCTCCGGCCGATGCTTGTAATAAACTACCAGTGTTTGACATCAAAGCTCCAACTCTCCTCGTGTCTCTCTGAGTCCTGACTCTCCATTGCTGCAGAAGTGTCCCTTATAGTAGGATATACACATATGATACAAAACCCTGAACATCCTGCTAAATTGAAAGTCATGGCCTAAAGGAGTGATGTTTATAATGCCCATGAACTACAACGGCCCTTATTAAGGTTTAGCTGGGGACTTTGCAGTGGTAAGAGAAGTATTCAGATATTTTACTTAAGTAAAAGTTCTTATACTACACAGTACAAATACTCTCTCTGATTGTGCTGTAAACTCATGGTTTTGTGTTGGGTGTATGAGGGTTAAATTAATGGGGTTCAGTTTATGTGAGTGTGACTTTAAATCTGGATGGAGATTCGCGGGGTTTATTGATGTGTATAAATAGAGGGGATACATAAATTAATGTCAATTGAGATTGAGGAATCAGGAGAGGCCACTAGTAAGTTTGATTATTATATTGAATGTGATTTAATGTGTATGGGATATGTGTGATCCTAATTGGTGCATTGTTGTTGTCCTTTTTCTTCTAAGGTTAACAACCTATTTAGATTTGATTAAATCATCAAAACTAGGAGTTGTGTCCGTCCATCTTGATTCCACCCATACTGTCGGGAGATAGACAGTACAGTTGTTAACTACCGCATCGGGAGGGATAAAGTTTTCAACCGATGGCGAGAGACAGCTAGGAAGGTAGACTACAGTCATGACCGAATGAGCAGGAAAGCCCGTGGTCGCAACGAGCGGCGGGAAGTGAAGGCCCGAGGCTAGCAAAGCTAGCAAGGACCGTCGAAGCTAGAGGAGCTAACGAAGCTAGCGAAGCTACCGGAGCTCACGACCGAACGAGCAGGAAAGCCCGTGGTCGCAACGAGCGGCGGGAAGTAAAGGCCCGAGGCTAGCAAAGCTAGCAAGGACCGTCGAAGCTAGAGGAGCTAACGAAGCTAGCGAAGCTACCAGAGCTCACGACCGCACGAGCAGGAAAGCCCTGTGGTCGCAACGAGCGGCGGGGAGTGAAGGCCCGAGGCTAGCAAAGCTAGCAAGGACCGTCGAAGCTAGCAAAGCTAGCAAGGACCGTCGAAGCTAGCGGAGTGTAGCTAACAAAGCTAACGGAGCTCGCGAAGCACCGAGGAGCGCCGGTCCGTGAGTCGAGCTGACAACCGGACGACAAGGAAACCCCGTGGTCGCAACGGTCGGCGGAAAGGGAAGGCCCGAGGCTAGCAAAGCCTGCGGAGCTAACGTGGTCGGATCACGTGAGTAACACAGACAATATTTTGGCGCTATCTAGCCAAAGAAGCTAGCGTTAGCATAGCGAAAACGAAGCAGTAGCTATCCAGCAGACTGAAGGTTTCCAGAAAATAAAGAAGGTAAACAATTATGTCAAGTTGGCCAGCTACAGTACAGTCGAAGACATGTTCAGAGTATTGGAGAACCGGTATGGAAACAGGACCACGATTGCACTGCAGATCGTCGCAGAACTGGAGAAGATACCAGCTGTGAAAGGAGATCAGCTGAGGAAGGTGATAGACCTCATCCAAGCTGTGGAAAAGGCTTTGGCAGACTTCACAGACCTCGGGAACCCTGGAGCCATCAACCACCCGCTGATGATTAGGTCTATAGAAAGCAAGCTGCCCGACCAGGTGAAGCGAGAGTGGGTCATCTTCAGGGCTAAGCCCGAAAACGGTGTCACCCCAGTCAACCATTTCAATACGCTTCTGAAGTTCCTGAAGGAGCAAGAAGAAATTCTAGAGATCTTGGAACAACTGAAAATAACGGAGACATCTGAGAAAATGGACAAACCGCAGTGTGTGGAGAGGATAAACATAACAACAAGTTATTCTTCTGCAAGAAGTTCAAGGGGTTTGGCTTGGCTGAGAGAAAGACTGCTGTGAAGAAGGTAGGAGCATGCCGCATTTGTCTTGGATGTCACGATGGGGTAGAAGAGTGCACAGACAGGTTCCTCTGCAACAGGGAAGACTGCCAAGAGAGGACCTCCTCAGACCACCACTACCTCCTCTGTCCAAAATGGGAACAGCTACCAAAGGGGAAACTTGGAAAAGGCAGCGAGAGGGTAAGGGAGCTAACAGAAGAACAAAAGCTAGCCTTGTTCAAATGTTCCCCAGAGGCGGCGGCGGAGATCAAGAAAGCTTTCAGTAACAGCAACAAGACTTCAGTGACAAGGAGCGCTAGGAAGTATGAAGGTGGACTTCTGGAGAAGAATGGACTGACCGAGCACCCTGTCATCATGATGCTGTTGGAAGTCACTGCCAACGCTGGGCAGAAGATCGGAGCTCTGATTGACCTCGCATCAGACACCAACTACATCACTCACATAGCGGCTGACAGGCTTGGTCTGAGCAGAGAAGAAGTCACTCTGGTCGTGCATGGAGTTGGAGGGATGACCATGACAGTCAAGACGAAGAGGTACCTCCTGCGAGTAAGAGTCAAGACCCCCAAAGGTACTGTGAGGGCTCACAAGCTGGTTTGTTATGGCCTAGAGGAGATTGCTAAAGTGCATCGGAGCGTCAGACCTGAACAGCTAAAGAGGTTCTTTGAGAGATGCAACGGACGAACTGAAGAGACCAGACCATGTTGAACTTCTCATCAGTCACAGAGAGGGGAGACTTGCTCCACAAAGACTGAGGATAGTTGGAGAACTCGTCTTATGGGAGGGCCCACTGGGTAAAACCGTGGGCGGAGCACATCCCAGTCTGTTTGAGAATATAAAAGTGACTATGCACCAGTCCGAAACGCACTTCGCTCGCTCAATGAGGACAGCTGCTGTGGAGTACAGAGAAGTAGTCGAGAGTCCTGAGATCCTGAGGGAAGAAGAGACTAAGAGTCTGACTCAGGAAGTAAAGGCGGAGACCAGGGATACAACTGCAACGAGGAGAGAAGTTCTCGAGTGGTGGAAGTGGGACAGCATCGGTGCAGCCTGTGAACCCAAGTGTGGTGGGTGTCGCTGCGTCACATGCCAGCCAGGAGGAAAGGAAATTACCCTGGCAGAAGAAAGGGAGCTGGACATGATTAAAGAGGGGCTGTCCTACATGGCCAAAGATGAACACTGCTTGACTCCGCACTGGGACGCATCTTACCCATGGACCGAGGACCCAGCCTGACTTCCAAACAACAGAAGAGGAGTGGAGGCCACCTTCCTGAAAACAGAGAAGCAGCCCAGTTTCGCGCACATGGTGGAAGATCGCAGGGTCCTGGAGGAGGACAGTTATGTGGACGATATCTTAAAGTCCCACAATGACCCAAAGAGACTGGAGGAAATCACAGAGGGGGTAGAAGAGATCCTGAGCACCGGAGTCTCCTCCCTCAAACCATGGGTCAGGTCAGGCCAAAGTGGGAGGCAGAGGACTGCGGAGCAGTAGCAGAGCCAGTGGTCAGGTTGGTGGAGTCAAAGGCAAAGCTAACACCTCTCGACCAAAAGGGAGACATAGTCAAAGCTGATATGTGCGGTGCGGTCTTTGCAGCTCGATTAAAGACTTACATCGTAACAAGAGGAGCAACTCCTGAAGACCAGGGAGAGGACTCAGAGTGGCAGAGGGGACCTGAGTTCCTGGTGAGGCAGCTAGAAGAATGGCCCATGAAGTCGGCCGCGGAGGTGGCAACCTGTGCCAGAGAGAGTGTGGGCAAGCGTCAAAGAAAGGCATTCTCGGTAATACGCACCAGAGCCCAGTCAAACAAAACCCCTATCCATGACGACACCAGTGGATAGGACGCAGAGGCTGAGGAGTCCCTAGTTAAGGTTGGCGGATCCCCAGAAACCTCCGAAAGGGAAGAAGCTTCAGTCTTGACAGAGAGAAGACCGGAAGGGAAGTTTCGGAGCATTGCTGTTCTGAACCTGGTGAAACTAGAGAGGTTCAGCTAGGCTATGTGGAGTGGTCGCATGGGTCCGGCGAGCTGCAGAGAAATGGCTGACTAGAAGAGGCCGAGCGGCGGGTCAAGCAAAGTGGGAGGCAAGAGTCCTGGACAACAGAAAAGTCAAACTTGTGCCTCTGCGGGGGAACCTGGCTTCGGGGTTGTTGAAGATTCCGAAGTGGAGAACTAAGAAGAAGGAACCTCTTCAGACACCACCACCAGAGCAAGGTTATTTAGGTTGGTGGCCTCCTTGGGTCATCCGACCAGGAGGCCAAATGGGAGGTGTGCCGTAAACTCATGGTTTTGTGTTGGGTGTATGAGGGTTAAATTAATGGGGTTCAGTTTATGTGAGTGTGACTTTAAATCTGGATGGAGATTCGTGGGGTTTATTGATGTGTATAAATAGAGGGGATACATAAATTAACGTCATTGAGATTGAGGAATCAGGAGAGGCCACTAGTAAGCGTGATTATTATATTGAATGTGATTTAATGTGTATGGGATATGTGTGATCCTAATTGGTGTATTGTTGTTGTCCTTTTTCTTCTAAGGTTAACAACCTATTTAGATTTGATTAAATCATCAAAACTAGGAGTTGTTTCCGTCCATCTTGATTCCACCCACAGTACACTGATACAAGTAAATGTCCTGCATTAGAAACGTTACTTAAGTAAAAGTAAGTGAGTATATCAGCAAAATGTATAGTATTTAAACGTAAAAGTATATGCAAAGAAACATACCAAATATATAAAATTGTTCAAAACAAATAAGTAAATTAACTTAATGCTCATGCCAAATACTTACTAATCTCTAAACTGGGTAGCTGATTAACAGATTTAGCTGTTCTCACTCATTTACAACTTCATCCGACTGCTTTGGCCATGCTTCAGTATTATTGCTTCAGCTTCTTTTTTAATGAAAGATATTTCTATACTCCTCCCCACTCAGTCAGCCATTCTGTTTCCTTCAATGCCCTAAATGTTGGGACTAGATTACACACACAGGCCTGCTCAATCACTTCATCAGGCAATAATGTGTTCCACCTGTGTGTGGTTATATCTGCTGAGCAGGACCCTCCCTCATCCTCAACAACTTCATTTAAAAAGTGCAAAAACCAGGTACCTTCACAGTTAGGGAAACAATTATCTCAGACTCCTAGATGTGACATACAGGACCAACCTTGACGTCTATTGTTCCTGTCCTTTAGGGACACAGGCTGCTTCAGCTAATAATGTTATTGTCTCTGTCCTTTAAGGACACAGGCTACCAAAAATGTTATTGTCTCTGTCCTTTAAGGACACAGGCTGCCAATAATGTTATTGTTCCCATTTCTGTGACCGGTCAATACTAGGTCACAGATGGTCTTTGTTGTGGGTGCCCTGGGACACTTCCTTCTTTGTTGTTTATGGACTCCAGATTATGACATATTCGAGGCCATAAGTGGCGGACGCAGGTAACTCAGTGTGCCCAAACTGTCTAAAGCTATCTTATCAAAACATGTTGATTACTCTCTCTTGAAACCAGTTAAATGGGCTAGCAAGAGAGAGGCGCTCCAGAATTGACGTGGCAATCCACCCGTGCAGTCAGACCGTGACTGCTGTGACTTGTGATGTGAATGCCGAAACTCCAAATAAAATCATCAGTGGTTTGACATCAAAGCTCCTGCTCTACCTTGTCTCCTTCCTGAGTCGGTGACTCCCACTACATTGCTACACAGAAGTTTCCACTACATTCACCAGTCTCCCAACTCTTGCCATGGGTTGTTTAGCTGGATTGGGGTTTGTAGTTTTGTTTTTTTATGTATATATTTTAAATTAAGGTTTATTTTTCTTTATACATTTAAAACATATTCAATCTTTTTCAGGTGGTTCATTCTCCTTGTAGCAGTTGTTAACATTGAGGCACAAAATAAGCCCCCAATAGGTACGTTTTTGTCATTTTGTGATATTTTTCAACACACTTGTGTGCTGCTATCTAATATAAATGTTTAATCCCAGAGATAAACTCTAAATGCCTTGGAAACTTGCTGCGTGTGGATGTCAGTCGACTTGGAGGAAGTTTTCTTGAAGTGTCCGCTGTCATAAGTAAGCTGACATTTCAAGTATATAGCTTTCTCTTAACTTAATCTAACTTTTAATTCAAACTTTTCTTGTTTGTTTCCTCAGATAACTCTTCAATCATCCTCACGCCAAGTTTATCTTCTAAGTGTGGCTTCACCATCAAGAAATACCACCTGGGAAACGCTGTGATTTATGCCTCCATCCAAAACTGTTTTGCTCAAAATGTGGTAAAAACGACTGAATGCTAGTTTGTGACGCAGCACCAAATGTTGCTTTTGACGTGGCAATTCATTTTGAGACTTGTTGCCATGTGTTTTTAGGACGATAAAGCATTCACAACAAAACTAGGTCTGCGGCTACAATCTGACAATGTGGTAGACAAGTTTTACCTGGTGGAAGAAACTTGCTACTACTCTGCCTGGGCCTCCCGGGAAATTATCTGTAAACCCAACTACATGGAGGCAAGTGAACGCAGCATGGCATGTTCCCGTCTAGATGATTAGTGGCCTGATGCCTCGTATGAGTGTCAAGGCCGGTACATTTCATGTCACTGCAGAGATTGATTATCTCTTATGGAGTGGCCTCATTTCTAGGTGTCTGTGAAAAAAGCAGCTCCAAATGATTATAACCTGCCTGCATACCCCTACTCGGATCCCCGAAAAGCTGCTGAGGTAAGATTGGCTAATTTTGCCTTTTTTTTTTCTTCTTTTCTTATTCTAGAAACATCTTGTATGTAATGTCTTGATATTTGCTTCACAGCAGCCCATGGACGCAGGCTTCAGAATCGCCACAGTGGTGTTCCTCACTCCTGAGGAGAGGGTCATGCAGGTGGACGAAGCCCAGAGAAATGGTTATGGGATCTCAAGCACTTCTACTAGGCTGGTTCTGCGAAGCCCAAATCCTTCACGTGAAACATACACCAAGGATGTAAGTGGACTGCAGTTCACTGAGATTCAAACAACTCTCACTTGATATCTTTCCCCTCAGGCAGACTTGTTGAATCACTTGCAGCCAATTAGGTACTTGCTTACACTTACAGCCATAGATACAATAATGTAATCAGATGCATTACTTTGTCTGGAATCTAGTTGGCACTCTTAAATCAGTGAGTTCTTATTTATAACCCCCCATATTTTTAGGAGGGAAATTATTATGTTACCACGGTACGCATTTATATCCACATGTTGTGTAATCTCCCCCCACAGGTAGCCGGTGTGCCGATGACTGTGCTCAGCACCTCGATTATATTTGAGAAGACGAAGCTGACGACTCAACTTTATGCAGGAGCCGCTTGTCCTCGAGCTCAGGGTAATGTAAAGAGACTCACTGATGTCATGTCTTCTAGTGTTTTTCATTGGGAATTTGGGGCACTTTTTACTGTCGGGAATTAAAAAAAACATCTGCCACTATATTATTTCTGCTTCCAGCATTTTTTAAATATCAAACTTTTCTAAAAATGTAGCCAAAAATATCTTCCCCACCAGAATTTTTATCTAGGAAGAAGTGCTTTATTTATTTAAATGATACTTTAAGGATGTGTTACTGTATGTCGTTGTAAAGCTGCTAAATTCATAATTTGAATTCTCTTTTTTCAGATTGTTTAAATAAAATACGAAGGATTAACCATTTGTTCAGTCAAAATGTTTTGAGGATTTCACTATTTTGGAAACATTAGCCCTTTTCCTTAAAACTTTCCATGTTAGACCCTAAGTGCTGTATATATATATTTTTTGGTGTACAGGTGGGGTTTTCTTTACTGAAACCTCAATCCGCTGGTTCCTGCCGAGGCGCATTGCGCCTCTGATTTGCCCGAAATACTTCAGACTGTTGGAGGTGAACATGGGCGTCAATGGGAGGAAGCTCGAAGCTTCAGAGATATCGGCCAGAAGCTATTCCCTGACTCTCGATTACCTTTACGTCATTGTTGAAATTCCTATTGGGGCTGCTGGTTGCCAGATCAAGGTTAGATAAAACAATTTAGTCCATAAATTGACGAGGTCGTTTTAGTCATGCAGCTATGCAAAAAAAAAATCTGAAATACTACAAAAGGGCAAAATGTAGATGTTTATATTTCTTGGATCTAAATAATTTCTCACAACAGTGGAGAAATCGGCGTAGTTAAATGGTACATTAAAGTCATTTTAGACTTTAGAGACAGTTTAACAAGCATTCACACTTTGTTGTTTCATGGAAGATAACACTACTGAAATCCTGTTGGTATGTACAAAACAAATGTAAACGGATCGTTTGAGTATGTTTGACTGTTGCATCATCTAGTGCTTCATTGCCAGACAAATGTCACTTTTTCTTTTAATCTGTAGATGATGATGTTATTCAGGAAAGGCCTTACTCAGGATGTTTGTTTATGCAGAGTCATGCCCAGGATGGTCAGTACTTCACTTCTTATATGAATGAGCTGATGCTCGAGTTGCTCTGGACTGAAGACAACACTAATGAGGACACGAGATACAGAGTCTTCCTCCCTGTCGAGACCCCCCTGCAGCTTCAACCTCCACAAGTCATTGACGGTGAGTCATATTATCTTGGTACTCATGCTACTTTTTTTACATAAAATGCAACCTGCCATAATTTCTTCATTTTTGACCTACAGCCACTGTTCCCAAGGAGATGATGTTTAAGGTGTTGATTGGGCCGGTGGGCTATGATGTAATGCTAAAGAACATCAGGTCCCCCTATGAGGTTTTGTCCTTGGCCGACTGCTTTGCCAGAGGCTTTAAAGTCTTTGACAACATGTCCCCTAACGGTTGCTCCAAGGTCTATACTGTTGAAGTGCCCTTCACGGACCGTGTCGTAGGACAAATGGTGAGCCTTACACTCAACGTGGGAAATGCGTTTATTTTTTTCTTTTGTCAGCTAATAACTATCTGTTTCTCCCAACAGAAAGAAATGGGAGTTACAATTTACACCCTTTATCTGACCTTTGGCTTCCTGGTCCTGCCAAAGCATGCTCCATTTACTGCCACTGCATATCTGAGAGCTAAACTGGAAGACATAGGTCTGTACCCATGGATAAGAGGAATTCATAACAAAACGAGCACAGTTGTTTCAAAGTATTTTCCTCCCTCTGCAGATCCTCCCTCTGCAGCTCCTCCCTCTGCAGATCCTCCCTCTGCAGCTCCTCCCTCTGCAGCTCCTCCTTCTGTAGCTCCTCCCTCTGCAGCTCCTCCCTCTGTAGCTCCTCCCTCTGCAGCTCCTCCCTCTGTAGCTCCTCCCTCTGTAGCTCCTCCCTCTGCAGCTCCTCCCTCTGCAGTTCCTCCGTCTGCAGCTCCTCCGTCTGTAGCTCCTCCCTCTGTAGCTCCTCCGTCTGTAGCTCCTCCGTCTGTAGCTCCTCCCTCTGCAGCTCCTCCCTCTGTAGCTCCTCCCTCTATCTCAGGTAGCTGTGATGATAAGAATTTCTATGTCCTCGTGAAATACGGGACCAAAGGATTCAACTTTCAGACCATAATGGGAAAACGAATGCTGAACGAGAGCCTGGCTCAGCAGTACGGCATCATGGGGAACGACACACATTTCAGTTTGATTGTACCATCTTCTGCAGCTGATGCTACGGTCGAGGTATGACTCTTAACCAAAGTTTTAAATGTGCAGGGATTTGGCAACATTTGTCAAGATGATAGTCCTCTATAAATCATAATGTATTGTTTCTGAAAACTTCTCAGGCTGTTGAGTCGTCATCCATCAGGAGCAGACTGGATGTGACTCTGAGATATCCGAAGACCAACAAAACTATCCAATACTTCTCCTTGGCTTGCAACTTCGTCACAAAGCTAATTGGTTTGTTAAAGAGAATACGTTTTCTTATGTAGGCTTGAATCTCCAATGCATACAAATGTCTGATCGTCTTTTTCAGAGTGTTTCCCTAATGGGACCATCACGGCTATGGCTATAACCCTGGAGTCTGTTCCCAGTCTGAACCCCCGACGGCTCACCCTCAGAGACCCCGCCTGTGGCCCCACATACAGCAATGACCAGTACGCTTATTTTGTCTTCACTGCAAACTCCTGTGGGACGACCAGAAAGGTAAAGCATGCTGCTGAACAGCTTGCTGTTTGCGGTAGGATTAAAACTGAGAAACGACTTCTTTCAATTTGTCTTTTCTTAGTTTTTGCCCAATATGATGCTGTATGAGAATGAAATCTCCATCACAGATGAACTTGAATTGGGAAAGCTGTCACAGTCGAAGGAGCCGGAGTTTGAGTGAGTATCTCGAGACTTAGAATCACCAAGCTGAAGGTTGGATGATTAATCTATTATCAAAGCTGTTTGAAAAATGACATGGAAGATTAATTAACAAAGTGCTTCCGGTTTTGTAAATGTCAGCTTTTTAATGCTTTCTGTTTGTCTTAACAAGATAAACTTCAGGTCATTGGGTTTTAGACTTTTGGTCAGAAAAGAAAAATTCTCATCTTGGACATTATTCACAGTTGCATGTTTTTGGAGCAAAACGGTTAAAGGCGGCCTATTTTCAGTTACAAAAACCATATTTGTAACTCGATGGGAGAACTTCAATACAATACATTTAAAAAATCAGTTATTTGTAGCCGTAAACATTCATATTCACCATTATGTAAACTGACAGTCTGACGCCAACTTTAAAACAAATGCAGAGACTTTGTAGGCTAACCACGTGACAAAACTTAGAACTTTAAAGACTCTTAAATGGTATTTTCCTTATCGGAAGTCAACTGGTACGCGATAAAGCCTTCTATGGTGCAATCCCAGATGTTACCGGTGCCAATGGGTAACAATTTAACAGTTCTAAGTGTCCCCCCTTAAGAGTTTTCTTCTTTCAGGCTTAAGGTGTTGTGTTACTATGACATCAACACAAACCAGGCTATGGGCTTCAACAGCCGACCTCGCAGGAGTGAACCGTACGCTGACGATGCACGAGGCGAGATGCAGGTTGAAATGAGAGTTGCTCTGGGTAAAGAAAGTTCTTCAGGCCTTGTGTGTTATTTCTTTTTCTCGCATGCTTGCCAAGGATTAGATTTATTTTTTAAGTCTTTGAAGTCCTCCCAAAGCTAGAAACTGGGGGAAGAGTTCTATCATGTCAACACGTTGAAAAAGCTTAATGCAAAGAGACAGGATAACACTTTCTATCAAAATGCAGGATTTTGGGTAACTTGGAGACAGTTCATATGAATCTAGTTACTTTAAGTAATTGGAATGTTTTTTTTTTCATAAAGTTATTCTTTAAACCAATGAACTGAGTTGGCACCTGGGATGTTGACTACAAACAAATTAAACTCTTCTGCATTATGTACCCTAATGTTTCTATTCCTCTCTGAATCCTTAATAATTCGGGCCAACATGTTCTGCTTTACTTCAGACGACTCTTACAGTGCGTTTCACCGCGTAGAGGACGATCCCATCACAAAGTACCTACAACAGCCGCTGTATTTCGAGGTGGAACTGATGGGATCTTACAACCCTAAAGTATCTCTTGAGCTGGCGCACTGCTGGGCGACGCTGGAGGAGGACAAGATGTCCCTCCCTCAATGGGACCTCATTGTTAACGGGTAACTTGTATATATATTTAGTTTTCTTGTCCCAGTGAACTGTTTGTCAAACTGTACAAAATGGATGGTTTAAAAATCATAGGGTGCTAATGTTGCAGACTTTAGGACATCTTTACCCAAATACAATATTTTTATTTTCTCCATCAGTTGTGCAAACTCAAGGGACCCGCACCCAGTGATCTTCCACTCTGTTTTGCCTAAGGGCAGAGTTCATTATCCTTCCAACTTCAAGCGGTTTGAGGTCCCTATGTTTGCCTTTGCTGAAGACAAGGATAACTTGAACCGTCAGGTACTATCAGTCATAAGAATAAATGGTCTTGTTTTTTATTTTTTGATGTTCAGATTTTGGAAAACAAAAGTACGCTGTCTATAACAACCCTTAAATCTGTTCATATCTTGTAGGTCTTTGTCCACTGTGAGGTGGTCATCTGTGATGTTAGAAATCCAGTGGATGTGCAGTGTTCAGACCAGGACAACACGATGAAGGGTATGCTCTCATACATGCTGATTTCATTATCCAGTAATGTACAATAAGGTTTACACGTGTTGGCTCAAATTATCAAATGTGACGATGGCTTTTGAATAAAGTGGCTAAGATATATATATTTTCTTTTTTCTCCCACAGGTCAAAAACTTGCCGTTTCAGATGACCCTGGTTTCAAAAGCGTGACTTCGGGACCAATCATTATAATGCGCTCCTAAACAAAGTCCTAATAAAATAATTCACACTTATAGTATTTACTTGGGAATATTGGAGATTTTTTTCATCTATAGTTGTGTTTTCTATGGTTATGGGGAGGTCCAAACTGATTCTCCATTTCAAATCACATATATTTAAATGTAGTATGTAGGCCTACTGCTGTTTTGGACTTCCAGTGAAGAAGAAGTCATCTTGCCAATAACGAAGTAAAGGCCAGAATATCAAATTGCCCCGAGTTGTATCTGTTGTAATCTTCTGGGCACCCAAATATGGCAATATGGGGACAGACTTTCACAGTGAGTATTTTTGAGATATCCTCAAAACTTCTGCCAAAAGGAAAACACTAATGGGCAGGAGAAGAACATATGGGATAGGTTGCAGGGAGAGGCTTGACATTTGTCACAGATGTCAATAACAGTGGGATATATTTGTGACAATCGTGCCTTGAGAAATGAACCCTGTACAGCACCTTGAACTGTATGAGTGAGACGAGCACAGGATGAACTCGTATGAATCCTGTTAAGAGCAGTGTCCCACCAGTGATCACCCAAGCTCACACCTAGCTCAGCCTCCCAGGCAGCCTTGATTTTAGTGGTATGTGTGTGAGCTGTCATCGGTCAGGAGTTTGTTATATATTTTTGAAATAAGTGACTTTTGAAGGGGATCGGAACAAAGAAACTCATCCCATATTTGATTTGGGGGTAGAGGGGGAAAGGATGGAAACAGGGATTTGGAATAGTGTCTAATTTGGAAATAACGAAAAAGGTGAGATGTTGGGATTTCAAATTCCCTTGATATATCAGTAAAACTACGAAAGGTATTATCCTTATAAAGCTCTCTAAAAGTCCTCAGGCCCTTCTCATGCCATACAGAGAAAGTGGGGTCAGCTAAGGCAGGTCGGAATAAATGGTTTTCCAATAAGGGAGCTAAAGTGGATGCAGAAGTAAACTTAAAATGCCTCCTAAATTGGTAGTAGTAGTAGATTTACTTATGGGTGCCTTTCCATTCCATAAAAAGCCAGAAATAACCTGATCAAGAGTCTTACAAAAATGTTTACGTAGCAATAGGGGGAGACATTGGAAAATAAATAGGTACTTAGGAAGAATGTTCATTTTAACCGTGTTAATTTTACCTATAAGCGACAGAGGTAAACTCTTCCATCTTTGAAGGTCTGACTTGATTTTAGACATTAAAGGGGAGATATTGGCAGCGAAAAGGGAACTTAGTGTTCTTGTTACATTGATACCTAGATACATAAAGCCAGAGGGGCTCAATCTGAAGGGGATATCGGACTGGTTCAATTGTGATGCCAGAGCGTTAACAGGATAACATTCGCTTTTGGAAATCTTCACTTTGTAACCTGAGAATGAACCAAATTTCGTAAAAAGATACAATTGCTGGTATAGAGTTACTGGAGCTTGAGACATACAACAATAAATCATCCGCGTACAGGGACAATTTAAATTCCATCCCCAGCCGCGATATCCCAGTGAAAGTGGTTGAGGTCCTCAGATATATTGACAGGCTCTATGGCTAACGCAAAAAGCAAAGGAGATAGTGGACATCCCTGACGGGTACCTCTGGATAAAGTAATATAAGGAGATTGAATGCCATTAGTGGAAATACTAGCTTGTGGGGATGTATAAAGAAGGCGTATCCATGAAATAAATATATGACCCAGCCCAAATGTACTCAGTACAGTAAGTAAATAGGGCCAGGAGATTTTTTATTTTGCATGTTATTTATAGCGAGGGAGATCTCATCTGAGGTTAATGGAGAATCAAGTTCTTTTGAAACACCAGGACCTATAGTAGGGAAATTGAGATTGTCAAAGAAAGCGCCCATCTCAGAAGTGTTGGATGGCGATTCAGACTTGTATAGAGAAGAATAGAATGAGCCAAAGACTGAGTTAATGGTACTAGGATCGGTATGCACCGTGCCTGATGAATCTTTTATCTGGAGGATTAAACGTGAGGCTGCCTGACGATGCAATTGGTGGGCCAAAAGGCGGCTCGCCTTATCACCATGCTCATAATACGTTGAACGTGAGCGTAAAAGAAGGCGCTCTGCATCAGTAGTTATGAGATGAGAGACAAATGGCTAATTGCTGATCTATTTTTTTTTATCTTGCACGATATATCATTAATTTTGGCAGAACGAGTTTTATTTAACTGCGCAGAATAAGAGATGATTTGGCCCCGTAGGTAGGCTTTTAATGATTCCCACAGCAGAGAACAAGAGATGGGTTCATTGTCGTTTTGATTGTTTGTAATAAAATTATCAATTGAAATTGCAATAAATGTATTACATTTGTCATCTGACAACAGCAAAGTATTAAACCTCCACGGCGTTGAGTATCGTGGTTGTGGTGAAATCCAAATATCCGGTGAAATCCAAATATCCAGAGAAAGTGGAGCGTGGTTGGAAATTACAATAGGGTGATATTTAACTGACGACACTTTGGTAATAAGTTTGGCATCGATGAAGAAATAATCAATTCGAGAAAAGGATTTGTGCATATGAGAAAAGAAGGAATATTCCTTAATGCGGGGGTATAGAATCTCCAGGGGTCAACGCAGCCGTTCTTGGACATGAAATCAGAAAGAGTTTTTGACATGAGTGATGCGGTCAGCGTTTTAGGAGAAGAACGATCTAGACTGGGATCGACAACGAGGTTCATATCCCCTCCAAATATAAGCAGGTTATTATGCAGTGACGGAAGACATTCAAAAAGCTTGTTCATGAAGTGTGGGTTATCAACATTTGGGGCATAAATATTGACTAACGATACAGGAACATGAAACAGTGTGCCTGAGATAATTAAATATCTGCCATTGTCATCGCTATACACTTGGAAGATGTGAAATTAACAGACTTACCAATTAAAATGGCAACCCCTCTGGAGTTACGGCCCGTCCACACAGCGGCGTGCGCTGACGCTTGCCGGCGGGCGTGTCTGACACTCGACCAACAACCAATCACATGAATCTCCCGCCCCTGACACACAAGCAGCGGTTTAATTTGCTAGAGCTTGTACTGGCATATGATTCGATTGGCTGACGCCTCGCCGAGGCGTCAAAAGTTGAACATTGCTCAACTTTTGCAGCGAGACACGCCAGCTACGCTCCACGTCGCTTCCCACGATGCATTTCGGCTAAAAGTGACGTCACCCCATTCAAAGTGAATGGGGAAGCGTCAACGCACGCTGATGAGTGGACGGGCCGTGAATGGAACACCTCAGAAACCCATGGACACTTAAGCGTGACCTGGTCTGTGGAGCGCATATGGGTTTCTTGTAGAAACATTATGTCTGCATTAAGTCGTTTCAGATGAGCAAATACCCTGGATCTCTACCTTTAATGTTCCAGCTTACAAACTCCACTGGTGAGCCAGTATGAGCGATTCCTAAATTGCTAGTATTGGTGGACATTTACTGAGGACTTTCTATAAAGAGAGAACTGACTATGAAGCACCACCCAGAAAGAGACATAGAGGGAAACAAAGCAATAGAACAAATAAATTAAATTAAAACTGCGGTCGCAGTGATGAGCGGGCCCTCGCGTCCGTGCGCCTGTCGGGGAGGGCAGACGGTTGTCCCGGCGTCAAGCAGACGCGCGCGAGTCCTCGGAAATGAGCCGTTTGTCATTTCTCAAATGTTCGTGTCCCAGACTCCCAGGTCCTCCGGCAGCGACCCGGAAACGGATGTTGGCGCGCCGTCTGGAAGGAAAACACATTTCTCTCAAGGGTCGTCGAGGATTGATTATCGAGGAGGCTGTCTGGAGGAGCCGTAATCGAGGATACACTGATTTAGAGGAGAAAGGAGAGAGGAGTCTCTATGGAGCAGCTATAACCGAGGGTACAAAGATGTAGAGGAGAGAGGATTCTCTCTGGATGAGCTATAACCGAGGGTACACTGATGCAGAGGAGAGAGGAGAGAGGAGCTATAACCGATGTATTCTCCGGAGTCGATTTCAGTCAACAGTGATTTTTAAAAGAGGCGTGACGCATGGCTGGACTTATGTTAACGAAGTACAGCTCTGCAAACTGTTGCTGTTGTGATTATAAGTTATTTAAGATGATCAAATGTGCATCAGACTTTCTGCCCTTTACCGTTTGTTTACTCACTAATCACATCTCCCCTGGATGTGAGGCTATTTTTTTTTTTAATACAACTGCTTTCATTGTGAGGCGATGTTTACAGTGAAAACAGCTGCTGAGGTCAGTGCAGAAAGCAGAACAGTGTGTATAATATATATCGCTCAATAATACCAGGCCTACATTTCACACTTTATTTGTAGGCTTTAGGAGATATCTACAAATAAACAATAGATATTTTTCATGAAACCATATAGTGCTTCACATAATAAAATATACAAGGGCTGTAGCCTGATATTTATTATATGCTTGAGGAGCTGTTTGTGTTTGTTCGCAAGCGATAACCATGCAAAACCCATGTGACTGGCCTCGCGCGGCCTATCAGCCGTCATAATTTCCGAACCTTTTCTGTGCTTTTGCCGGTCGTTTTCCCTGTTTTTGGGTGTGTTTCGGAGGTTTATCGGTCGCTGCCCGACCGATTTCAATAGGGTCTTCGCCGACCTCTGGTCTCAGACCCTAATAATAATAATAGCAATAATAATTGGGAGGGGGGGTGAGGCTGTGATTATGATTTCCTTGCTCTCACTGAGACCTGGATTACTCCATCCAACACATCCACCCCAGCAGCTCTCTCCACAGCATATATATTCTTCTCCCATACACCCAGACCCACTGGCAGAGGAGGTGGCACTGGTCTCCTGCTCTCTCCCAAATGGAGCTTTTCCCTCTTCAAGCTACCTAACTTCACTCCTTCCACCTTTGAATTCCATGCCGTCACAGTAACCCATCCTATACAATTAACCATTGTTGTTCTCTACCGTCCACCAGGCGCCTTGGGGGACTTCTTGGAGGAATTAGATAATCTCCTCTCACACATCCCTGAAACTGGCCCTCCCGCTGTATTTCTCGGAGACTTCAACCTCCAGACAGGGAAGATAGATGAACTAACATCTCTGTTAACCGCCTTTGCTTTCTCACTGTCTCCATCCCCACCAACTCATAAAGCTGGCAATGTCCTTGATCTCATATTCTCAAGGAACTGCACTACTTCTAACCTCTCTGTAAACCCGCTCCACACATCCGATCACTTCTTCATTTCATTCTCTTTACCCCTTTCCAAACATAACAAACTAATCTCTTCTCATCCTGCACCTGTCCGCCGTATCCTTCGTTCCCTCTCCCCCTCTACCTTTGCCTCATCGGTGCTCTCAGCCCTCCCTTCCTCTGACTCGTTCCAACTTCTGCCTCCAAACTCTGCTGCAGAAACTCTCCTCTCTACTCTCTCATCCTCTCTGGACTCTCTCTGTCCTCTCACATCTCGGCAGGCTCGTCAGTCCCCTCCTGCTCCCTGGCTAAATGACGCACTGCGTGCTAATAGAACCATCCTTAGGGCAGCAGAGCGGAAACGGTGGAAATCCAAACACTATGACGACCCCCTTAGGCCAACCGGCTAACTCAAACATATCCAGGTTAGGTTGAACCAGCTTCGTAGTACAGGCCCCTGGACCAGCAGCACAAGATAGACAGGGGATACTGACAACTCCATAAACTATAGAATATACCTTTTTATAAATCCTGAAATCTGTTGGCTTGAAGAAACAATCTGTCAAGTTTTGTCAAATTATTTACAATAGTGTACAGCTATCGTATAGAACATTGGAATTGTATTTGATCTGAACATGAACCCTTTGATTAAAGATATCAGAATGAAGATGAACCTTAAAGTAAACACAAACCACATAAAAAATAACCTACACAAGGAACAGAAACAATGAAAATAAAACTATTGCTGCAAAAACATTCAGTTTGAACCTATGAAACCAAGTAGAAATCCCACAGGGACATTTTGATATGTTTTTTTGTTAAGAAGAGCATTGATTATTCCTTCTTCTGCACTGACTCAACACTCTTCCAGTTGGAACATATTGTTATGGCCTCATAAATGAACATATATCATTGCATAATTGGACAGAGCAGAACAATTGACCCGGGTGAAAAGATAAGCTCGGGTTTTACTGTCTGTAATAAATGGTTTTAAATGGTTTCGTTGTGTATGTTTGTGTTACCTATATGAAAAATAATATCATTTTCAAAATCTGTTTTTACGTTTTTTTTGTGATTTTGGGTCCAAAATGTTCATATAGTAGAAGATCACTGCTCTAAACAAAGTCAAAAATCCTACATCCATACGAAATAAATATAATTAATTATGATGAATACGTTAAGTCTTGTTCATTGTTTTTCACTTTTATTAAATGTTTGATATTTCTGGTGGAAATGGTGGACTATCGGACATTCAAAATGCAGCATATTTTCACTCTTACACACATATATTCTCCTTTTACATACATACATTTTCACTCTTACACACATATATTCTCCTTTTACATACATTTTCACTCTTACACACATATATTCTCCTTTTACATACATACATTTTCACTCTTACACACATATATTCTCCTTTTACATACATTTTCACTCTTACACACATATATTCTCCTTTACATACATACATTTTCACTCTTACACACATATATTCTCCTTTTACATACATACATTTTCACTCTTACACACATATATTCTCCTTTTACATACATACATTTTCACTCTTACACACATATATTCTCCTTTTACATACATACATTTTCACTCACACACATATATTCTCCTTTTACATACATACATGTTCACTCTCACACACATATATTCTCCTTTTACATACATACATTTTCACTCTCACACACGTATATATTTACACTCACACATTCATACATGTTGCCCTCATATTATCATATTTCAATGCACACATTCATATTATGGTTTACTCGTCGTCACTCTACACTCGTCGATCAGAGCGAGCGGAGCGCATTTTCGCGAGCGGAGCACATTTTCTCATCCGCCTCACGGAGCGTGGAAAGTGAGGGGCAGGGCTGCCTCTCTTCCGTCGGCCTGGATAGGAGGTTTACCTGTGCACCTGTGCTGTTGTGGGGAGGTTTTTCCCGGGAAGTCGCGGAGAGACGGAGCGGCTGCACGTTGTTGTTTGGGCCCCCTTTTTCCACCTGCCCAGTTGTGCTGTGGCAGGGACCTGCTTCCACTTGTCGTGTGCTGCTGTCCTGGCGAGATTTTACCCCGGGGGGCGTAACGGAGAGACCGGAGCGGCTTCGCGTTCGGGCTGCGGCCTGCTTTACACCTGCTGTAGCGGAGGCCTGTATCCACCTGCTCCACCTGTCGTGCTCTACGGTGCCGAGGACGTTTTACCACGGGGAAATCGCTGAGAGACCGGAGCGCTTCTACGCCTCGAGCTGGTCCTGCTTCGCCTATCCTGCTGTACTGAGGAGGTTCTGCACCGGGGATATCGCGAGGAGAATGGAGCGCCTCCACATTTCGGGCCTGCTTGCACACCTATCCGGATGCTCTGCTGGTCTGGGAAAATGGCCCATATCGGGATTCTGCTGTGCCTGTTAACTGTTTTGGACTATGAGAAGATCTCTAGTCATTCTGAGAAGACTACTGGATTCAGGTCTGTTCTGCCACCTGCAGTGGGCATCCCCTGCAAAGGTTCGGATGTGTTGCTCAAACAATTACCGGTTGCCTTGTCACAGTCAATCTGCTCGACAAAATATGTTTGTCTTTTTTATTTTCCTGCGATGATGGTTCTTCAGGACTGCTTCTTAAGCTCTAATCACACTCTCGCAGACTTTTCCGGTGTTTCTAAATTAGATGACAATGTATGTGTGTCATTTAAGAGGAAAAGATGCCTGTTTTTTTTGTTGTTATTACTGTCAGGAAATGTACAACCTAACCCTGGTCCGCCCAGTAGTAATAGTCAGATCGCTACTCCTGCTGATTTGAAAGCTAGGTCTGGGTTGGGTTTCATCCACTTGAATGTGCGCAGTCTGTTAGGTAAACTAGATTTTGTCCGTATCTGGGCGAGCTCGACTGACGCTGACGTCATTGTCTTATCTGAAACATGGCTAAATAAGTCTATTTTGGCCTCTGACATTGCCTTAAATGGTTTTAATGTGTATCGTACCGACCGGCCTAATAAAGGTGGTGGCGTTGCAATTTATGTTAAGAATAAGTTCAGTGTAACCACATTAGTTTCCAAATCGATCAGTAAGCAATTTGAATTTGTAGCCTTAAATATAGAAGTGGCAAAGGGTCAACAGGTCATGGTGGTGGGCCGCTACAGACCCCCCTCAGCTGTCAAAGACTCCTTGTCTTCACTAGCAAATATTTTATCACAACTAGACTACAAGGAAATAGTGCTACTTGGAGATTTTAACTGGGACTGGTTAACTGCAGTGTCAGAGGATTTTAAAAACCTTTGTATCTCATTGAATGTTACTCAGATTGTGGACAGTCCTACTCGCCCAAATATTAAGTCCCCTAATAAATCCTCCCTAATTGATCTCATTTGAACTAATGTTCCCCATAAATATTCATCTGTGGGAGTATTTGCAAATGATCTGAGCGATCACTGTGTTGTAGCCACAATTAGGGACACTAAGGTCCATAAGGTTAAACCTCGCATTATCATCAAGAGAGACATAAAACATTTTGAGGAGCAGGGTTTTGTGCATGATCTGTTTGATTTTGATTGGGGAAAAATCGATCTGTGTGCTGATGTAGAAACCGCATGGTCTTATTTTTATCTTGGTTTTATGGAGATCATTGATAGACATGCACCCCTGTGTACATTTAGAGTAAAGGGACGAGACAATCCTTGGTTTTCTGCTGAGCTGTCTAGTCTCCTTCATGAGAGAAACAAGGCCTGGGCAAAGGGTAGGAAATCAGGCTCAGAGATAGAATGGCTGCATTTTAGGCAGCTAAGGAATAGCTTCACTTCAAATGTCAAAAGTGCAAAGTCGAAGTACTATTTGTCAGTTACCACAGAAAACCTAAATAATCCTAGGAAATTTTGGAAAGCAATAAAATCTATATCAACCGGTGAGATCCGTAATGAGCTACCTCCGTGCCTTACCACAGCATCTGGCTCTATATCGGACAGGGCCACTATGCTATATTGCTTTAATGAGCATTTTGTGTCCTGTGGTTCTCTATTTGATTCTGTCACTAACTCTGCTTCTGTAAACACCACAGTCTGTGACTCTGAACAACGTGGTCTGGAAAACCCTTTCAGTTTTACCCCTTTTACTGTTGATGTTGTTCATGAAGCCTTATCTAAGCTAGATCCTAGGAAACCGGCTGGCCCGGACAACTTAGAACCTTTCTTTTTAAAGATAGCTGCAGACTTTATTGCTCCACCTCTTACTTCTCTTTTTAACCTCTCCCTCAGCACAAATACAATTCCAAAAGTATGGAAGTCTGCTTATATCTTGCCTTTACTGAAAGGAGGGGAGGCAACTATTTTAAATAACTATAGGCCAATCTCTAAATTGTCAGTTCTGGCTAAGGTTCTTGAACGCCTAGTGAGTGAACAGGTAAAGGAGTTTTTATGTACAAATGACATCCTGTCTAAACATCAGTCAGGCTTCAGAAAGAAACACAGCACCATCACTGCCACAATGAAAGTGGTGAATGACATTACTAGTATTTTAGATAATAAGCAGAGTTGTGCAGCTCTGTTTATTGACCTTTCCAAAGCGTTTGACACCGTTGATCATCTCATCTTAAAGCAGAGGCTACTCAGTATTGGCATATCCAGCCTTGCAGTGGGGTGGTTTGTGAACTACCTCTCTGAAAGGTCCCAATGTGTTCATTTTGATGGACTGTCTTCTGAGTGGTTAAACATTTCTAATGGTTCTGTTTTAGGTCCACTTTTATTCTCCATATATATTAACAGCGTAGGTGATAATGTGGATGAAGCTACTTTACATTTTTATGCGGATGATACTGTGATCTATTGTGCAGGTCCCACCATTAAGGAGGCTATTGTTAAATTACAGGCTGTTTTTAACACTATTCAGACTCAGTTCTCTGAATTAAAGCTTCTTTTAAATGTGGATAAAACCAAGGTAATGCTCTTTTCAAAAGCAAAAAAGACAACAGAGCCTGTTTTTGATATTGTAACTACGCAAGGAACAAAACTTGAAGTTGTTGCCTGTTACAAATACCCTGGTATCTGGCTTGATGATTGTCTATCTTTTAAACTTCATGTCAATAACCTGCTAAAAAAACTGAGGGTTCGGCTAGGGTTCTTTTTCAGAAACAAGTCCTGTTTCTCGCTTGAGGCCAGGAAAAGGCTAGTCACTGTGACCTTTTTACCTGTGCTGGACTATGGGGATCTGGTCTATATGAATGCACCTGCCAATTGCCTGGTCAAGTTAGATGCTGCGTATCACAGTGCACTGAGATTTGTGACAAACTGTAAAGCATTAACCCATCACTGTACCCTGTATGCAAAGGCTGGTTTGTTGTTCTGTTTATGCTTTTATGTTTCATGTGTAACTACTTGAACAGGTCTCCCTTGGAAAAGAGATCAATGATCTCAATGGGATTTTATCTGTATAAATAAAGGTTTGAAATGAAATGAAATATATTGTCACTCACACATTCATGCATTTTGTTCTCATATTCATATAATTTAATGCTCATATGTATACATTTTGCTCTCATGCTAAATCTATAGGTTACTTACGTAACCCCAGTTCTGACATGAAGTGAGATGTCTCACTATGGGATGCGCCTCATCGCGGAGCAAACAGAAGCATGAATCTCATTACACCAATCCTGATTGGCTGGTGATCTTGACGTCAACGTCAGGGGAAATCACCCCCTATAAGTAGCCTGCGCCACGACGCATGCGTCATTCAAAATAAGCACCTCTTCTCGCTTCACCATAGCAAGGAGGGCCGTCTGGTGAGACATCTCACTTCATGTTACTCTGAGACCTGGGTTTACGTAAGTAACCTATAGTTCTCATTCATAACACTCCGTTCGATGTCTCACTATGGGATATTTTAGCTCCCGTATTGCCAGACGAGCTTATCTTGAAGATCACCGATCAACCAGAATTTAACAGGTGGAGTTCCGACTCAACAAGCACTGCTCGGGCCACGCTTGGAGCGGAGACGTCTAGCCTGTAAAAGCGGACAAAAGTGAGCGGCGAAGACCAGCTAGCCGCTGCACAGATGTCTTGGATGGAAACACCCTTGAACAAAGCCCAGGATGTAGCCAGGCCCCGAGTCGAGTGAGCCCGCAGACCCGAAGGTGCTTTCAGATTCTGACTCGTATAGGCCAAAGCAATTGCCTCCACGATCCAGTGGGAGAGCCGTTGCTTAGTAACAGGTTTACCCTTGTGAGGATTAGCCCAGGACACGAAGAGTTGGTCATTAAGACAAAGCTCTTTTGATCTGTCCATATATGTGTGTAAAGCCCGGACTGGACACAACAGATCCTGCTGCTGCTCCCCGGAGGAAACCAGCGGCGGAGGAAATGCCTCAATGTCAATTGGGGTACACGAACCAACCACCTTTGGTGTAAAGGCAGGGTTGGGCTTCAACAACACTCTCGTTTGCCCTGGGGCGAACTGAGTGCATGAGGGATGTACAGACAGTGCATGGATATCGCTGACCCGCTTGGCGGATGCCAGGGCCAGTAACAGCACTGTCTTGAGTGACAGATGTTTCATGTCAGCTCCTTACAGGGGTTCAAATGGGGTCATTTTGAGCCGATTTAGAACCACTGCCAGGTCCCATAAGTACGGTGGCCCTGAAGTGCAAGACACCACAGCATTTCACAAAACACTACAGCATTTCACAAAACACTACAGCATTTCACAAAACCGCGCAGCATTTCAGAAAACACCACAGCATTTCACAAAACACCACAGCATTTCACAAAACACCACAGCATTTCAGAAAACACCACAGCATTTCAGAAAACACCACAGCATTTCACATTGGACGGAAAGGGTATTCCTTTAGGGAGAACACTTCTTGTTTGTGATTGGACAGAGCCAGCCAGAGAAGCACTGCTGTGATTGGTTGTTTTTGCTGCCAGTCAAGAAATGACGCTTCGTGATTAGCCGAAACTGGACAAAAGTTAAACATGTACAAACCACAGACTGTCTATGTCATGGTGAATACAGTCGTTGCTTTATTTATATCTGTATGATGTTGTTGTGAGTGTGGACGGAGCAGCTACAGGTTAGTTTAGCCTGATGGATCCGATTCCGATTTACATGGAGATACGGCCCGCCCCCTCTCCAGCGTCTTGTTTGAATGACAGGAGTAAATACAGAATTAATGCTTTATTAACTCATGGTTTTTAAGGGGCTTATCTCCATGTAAATACTATGGTAGACCACCCAATATTCGCATCGCTCTAATCGCTCGAGTTTCACCGCGGCTGTCAGCTGTGTTTGCTCCTGTCAATGCTGTCATTCAAACAAGAGGCGCTGGAGAGGGGACGGGGCGTATCTCCATGTAAATCCTACAACAAAATGAACATATTTGACCGTGATTTAATTGTAATACACGTTTCAAAGTGATGCCGAAGTAACTACATACTGATAACAGTTAGTAAAAACCATGAATTAACGCTTTGACAAGTCTGCAGACAAGATGGCAGGCGAAAAGCTTTTAAAATGCGTGTTTTCTGAATCGGATTCATCAGGCTAAACTAACCTGTAGCTGCTCCACGCTCACAACAACATCATACAGACATAAATAAAGCAGCGACTGTATTCGCCATGACATAGACAGTCTGTGGTTTGTACATGTTTAACTTTTGTCCAGTTTCTGAACAGATATGAGGAGCTGTGAGATCTGAGTGTGTGCTAACGGCTGATGTGTTGGGACCATACGTTGTGGGACCATGGTTGGGACATATTTCGCTGTCGGGTGTTGACCAATCACGAAGCATCATTTCTTGACTGGCAGCAAAAACAACCAATCACAGCAGTGCTTCTCTGGCTGGCTCTGTCCAATCACAAACAAGAAGTGTTCTCCCTAAAGGAATACCCTTTCCGTCCAATGTGAAATGCTGTGGTGTTTTCTGAAATGCTGCGGCGTTTTGTGAAATGCTGTGGTGTTTTCTGAAATGCTGCGGTGTTTTGTGAAATGCTGTGGCGTTTTGTGAAATGCTGTGGTGTTTTCTGAAATGCTGCGGTGTTTTGTGAAATGCTGTAGTGTTTTCTGAAATGCTGTGGTGTCTTGCACTTCAGGGCCACCGTACTAAGGGCACCAGCGACCTGGAGACAGGGAGGAGCCTGCGAGTTCCCTTCATAAAACGGCAAACCAAAGGATGTTGGCTAGCCGTCTTATCATCAAAGCCCACATGGCATGCAGCAATAGCAGCCAGGTACACCTTGATCGTGGAAAAAGCTCTGTGTTTATCGATCAAGTCCTGTAGGAATGATAAAATCACCCCGACAGGACATTGAAAAGAGATGTGTCCTTCTTGAAGGCACCACTCCTCAAACACCCTCCACTTACAGTCGTAAAGAGACCTGGTGGAGGAAGCTCTCGCACTCTGAATAGTGTTTATCACCTTCTGAGGGAGTCCCACTGTATTCAGATTGTACCACTCACGGGTCAGGCCCATAGTGCCCCGCGCTCTGGGCGTGGGTAAAGGATCGCCCCTCCCCCCGCCTGAGACAATCTGTCCCTGCGTGGTGGGGGCTGCCATGGCTGCCCGCACAACAGCTGATATATCTCCGCCAGCCCGTCCCCTGCGAGATGGAGTTCATGACTTTATGAGCTGTTCATGAGCACTCATGAAACATTCATGAACAACTCATTATATGTTCACTTGTCATGTTCATGAACCAAAATTCTTAAAATGCTCATGAACCATTTTAAAGAGCAGTTCATGAAATTGTTATGAACATTGTTCATTCATATAAAGTTCCTGTTTTGCTCATGACAGACTTTTATGAGCAATTTATGAACTTTTCATGATCCAGCCAATCACAACATTATAATTAAAACCCCCAAAAGTTTGCATGAGCATTTCATGAACTTTTCATGACTATGAGCATTTCATGAATTTAGGATGATTGTGGCAAGTTCAGAATATTTTGGAATATTCATGAGCATTTTATGAACTTTTGATGATCAGTGTGATGATTTTAAAGACCTCTTGAATATTCATCTACTATTTGAACATTTCTTTCTTTTTTAAAACTTTTAATCTTAAAACAAAACAATAGTGAATTTGAAACTGAACATTATCTGTATTTATTTTGGTGACATTCATATCATTTTATGGTTTATCTGTACTGTTTGAGAAGCAGTACGAGTAAGTAGCGCCAAGGTGGAACCTTTGGCAGGTGAGCGGTGACATCTGGGTTATTTTAGGGGGGACACTTCCGCCCCCTCCTCAGAAGCAATCCAGACGATCAACCGGATCCTGTGTATAATTATTGCTGCTCCACTTTTCTGTTTTCTACAGGTCAGTACATAATGAAAATGATCGATGTTAACTTGTGTGAATTAGATATGATGTTGGAGATGTTTAGGAGAGTGTGTCAGAAGGTTTTGAGCATGTTTGACATAGTAACGGTATTTTAAAAATACTAAACTGTCGGCAACAATAGATGCCATTTTCGCGGGCTTCAGCCGCGCCTGGGTAAATGTGACCTGAGCGAAGGCTCGCAGGCAGGTTAGCTGCTGCGCACGGGTAATATGTTTTGTTTACCTGAGTGCAGTCTTGCAGGCACATTGCCTTGTTTTTTGTTTATTAACATTGACAGTGTATTTTTGTGATCTCCATAATATGTTATATTTGGTAAAGATAGATATGATAGAAAGTATTATTTGATAGCGTTATGTGTTTATAGATAACAACCTGTCCTTAACTGCAAACATAGCTGCTACAACCCGCTGCTGCAGATACACGCTTTACAACATCAGGAGGATGCGTCCCCAGTTGACCCAGAAAGCGACGCAGGTTCTGGTCCAGGCTCTCATCATCTCACGCCTAGACTACTGCAACTCCCTCCTGGCTGGTCTACCTGCATGTGCCATCCGACCTCTGCAGCTCATCCAGAATGCAGCGGCTCGTCTGGTCTTCAACCTTCCTAAATGTTCTCACACCACGCCGCTCCTCCGCTCCCTCCACTGGCTTCCGGTAACTGCTAGAATCCACTTCAAGACAATGGTACTTGCGTACCATGCTGCGAATGGATCTGGCCCTTCCTACATCCAGGACATGGTTAAACCGTACACCCCAGCGCGTGCACTCCGCTCTGCATCAACCAAACGGCTCGCTGCACCCTCGCTGCGAAGGGGACCCAAGTTCCCATCAGCAAAAACACGTGGGTTTGCTATCCTGGCTCCAAGATGGTGGAATGAGCTCCCATTGGCATCAGGACAGCAGAAAGCTTACACACCTTCCAGACTGAAAACTCATCTCTTTCGACTCCACTTCGAGCAATAGAATTATTAACAAAGCACTTATGGACTGGCTTACCTAAAGCCAGTTGAGTAGCACTTGAAATGTTTTTGCTCTATGAAACCTGATGTACTTATATGATTCTGTTTTCTTCAAGTTTGTATTTTGTTGGTCGAACGCACTTATTGTAAGTCGCTTTGGATAAAAGCGTCAGCTAAATGCAATGTAATGTAATAATTTATATTGACTATGTTGAATTTCTCCTTGAGATACAGTAATTGACTGTGACAGACGGATAACTTAAATGGAGAAATGTGATGTTTGTAAAGTTCAGCTATTTGAATATAACTGTGTACTTTGAATTTTGAATAAGAAGCATTCCAGACGATCAACCGGATCCTGTGTATAATTATTGCTGCTGCACTTTTCTGTTTTCTACAGAAATAATTTATTGTTGTTGTGGTACCCAAGCTTTTGGGACCCATAACAAAAAATGTTGTGCAGCTGAGTGTCAAGAACTGTGCTTCAAATAGTGATAGGATTAATTGTAGTGCTCCACCTGTATACATGTATGTTTGTTTGTTTGTTTGTTAATTTGAGTAAAGTTCCATTGTGATTGACATAATTGTTGTTTTCTATGGTTGCCAATTGACCCACAGTCAATGGTTCATGAACAGTTCATGTACATGAACAGTTCATAGCCAGCCATTGAATTATATTCAGTGACTGGGTATGAACTGTTCATGAATGGTTCATGAAGTTGTTATGAACAGTTCTTGATATGTTCTTGGTTGAAAACTGAATATCCCTACACACTCACTGAAAACTCCATTTCATGAATTGTTCATGAACCTGCCTAAAACCATAATCCATGAATTGTTCATGAACCATTCCAGCACAGGAGTTTCATGAGTAGTTCATGAACTGCCCTAGTGCCATTTAATGTTCATGACACTTTCATGAACAGTTCATCAACTTTGTTATGAGCTGTTTATGAGCTGTTTATGAGCTGTTCATGAATATGGTTCACTGATATTTCATGAACTTTTCATGACAAGTTCATGAACAGTTCACTATCATCTCACTGGAAGCGTCAAGCAGCATTTCCCCTCCTCTCTGACAGTGAACGTTTGAACCTGTTATGGCTCTTACATTTTAAAGAGTATATCATGTAGTATTCAAATCATTTTGTTCAGGAGAATCAATTTAAATAAAAGTGTTTATAGTTTAACGCTTGTCATAGCTTCAACCTTTCCTGATGTTTTCCTTATTCCATTAAAGGATAGTTATTGAAAACTCCTTCACATCTGAGCTCAATGTCTCTAAAAGTCCCATTTCAACATATTTTATTGGCTATTGGTTATTTTGCATCCTTCATCCATTCAACTCTTTACCACTTTCCAACTATTTAAATTACTTAAGCTGCTTTTATCTGTATTTCCTACTTATGTTTAATAATTGATATTCTGCAATATGAAGTTTTCCCATCAGGCCGCAGCTTTAAGAGAACAAGTTCTCCCTGAACATGCCTGACTAGAGAAGTGAAGGAATGGTAACTGGAAAGCAGACATGTATGGAGGGAAAGTTTCCTAACCTGCTCTGCAGCACTTTGTTGATCCCACTAACCTGAACTCTGACTGGTTCAGCAGCATTTTCTATTTTCTGTGCTCAAAGTATTTTTGATGAGCGACCTACCAGGTTTGACTGGAAAGATGGGCTTTCAGAGGTTGTTTTATACAAATCAACAGACCTTTGATCCAAATATAACACCTTTTCTGGAATAACAGGTAAGCAGAAAGTAACATTTCCCGGCATCAGTAAGAGTTCTAGATGAACACGTTGAGCAGCATCTTCCCCTCCTTCCTTACAGTAAATGTTTAAGCTGTTATGGCTATTACATTTTAAAGAGTAGCCTATACATATTTTAGTATGCAACAAGGTTTGTTCAGGAGATCATCCTGTTTCCCCCCGTAAGGTAGATTCAGGATTCAAGGCATTGATAGTTATTGAAAAGTCTTTCACATCTGAGCTCAATGTCTCTAAACTTCCATTTCAACTTATTTTATTGTTTACTATTTATTTTGCATCCTTCATCCATTTCACACGGTACCACTTTCCAACTATTTATATTACTTAAGCTGCTTTTACCTGTATTTTCTACTTCTATTTCATGATTAATGATCTGTACACACTTTCATTTTCACATCTTTCAAATATTAGGAGTTTTATATACATTTCAAACATGATGGGTATTTAAAACTTTTGATCGACATTCATGTCATTCAGTGTTGTGTCAGCAAGATGTTACGTTATGTTGTGTTCATATTGAGGCACTGCTGACCTCAAGTTGCCCCTTTTTCTCTGGCTAATCAATAGACCTTTGATCAAAATCTTAATTGGAACAACTATTCTAGAATACCAAAGTAGTAAAAAGGGGGTGTAGCAGCGGATA